>NC_133201.1:51183075-51205575 GCF_958299795.1 Porites lutea | reverse complement strand
TTGAGAGAGGGCGCATTTCAAGTCCACACGACTAGGAATTTCATGACAATTTGACCGGGTAAGTTAAATGACAGGAAACTCTATAATAATCAGAAAGTGGAACCGTTGTGATAACATCTCGTGAAATGATCTGGACATTTCCTCTCCTGGCTTATTTAGAAAAAACTCATACAAAATACTTTTGACTATTGATCCCATTTTGTTTATTACTGTTAAGAAGCCCAAAAATATACAGACCGAATTGGACTTCTCCGAGTTAAACTAGCTAGGAAATAGATTTATGGGACAAAGGCTTATCTTAACAATACAACCAGCTACTAAAAACTTGGATATATAAAAAACAAGACGCTACGGAGTGTACACTTCGGCGTCGTGGTTGTGGAAGTGATTAATTGTAAATGCGGAGGAATAGTAAGAAATGAAATATGGTAAGAGTAAGGTTTTAATTTGTGAAATTATGGGATTTGTCAGGATATCCTGAAAAGAGCAACATCCAAGAGGCCTACTTGCCAAAAACTAGCATTTCGGGACAAACTGTCTCTGAGATATTAGCCCAGTTATACTCTGATGACTCCATATCAATCCTTCTAAATTTGACTTGGGTCTAAACGTTTAGACCTAAGTCAAATATGAGGTTACTGGCGGTGAATGACAAGTCTAACAAAACAAACAGTGAAAAAAGAATTCTCTATTTTTCTTAGTCACATCAGGCTTCAAAAACAGCATAGCAGTCTCATGTACTGATTAAAGATATGTAAGGCATGGGTAAGGAGTCAATTGCATTGAACATGGAATTGGCTAAAACTCAATGTTACGAGTTCGAATGTTTTGAGGATAATTATTCACTGACTATCAGCACGCAGGGATGTCGGATTAACACAGGGAAGTTTAATACCAAAGGAACATAGCCTTTACAGAGCTTTAAAACACAGCATCCGCCAACACAAACGTGACTTGAACTTAAGTAAAACTAAACAGCCTCTACCAATAATAACAAACTCTCACTTGTCAGATATCTTACGGCTTCCGCTGACTTGTAATCACAGAACTTGGAAATCGACCTTCGTCACACTTGACTAAACACAGCAGTCCAGCTCGTGGGAAGAATCTTATTTCGTCAAAAGAACTGGCTTGGAACTTGTATACCGTTTGACATAAGGTTTTAGAAAATACTAAACAGGCGAATAGTAGTAGCTTTTCGACATATTTTATGATTTCAGTAACTGATGCAAATCTGCTGACTCATGCTGAAATGTAAACATGCCGTAATTAATTATTCATGAATAATCCAAAAACGTACAGAACGTTCGAGAAAGTCACGCAACGCATAAAAGCAATTTTACTACGTAACACTCAACACAGACAAAATGTCTTTTGTGCAGCATTTTGTAACTTTAAATTCATCATAAAACAGTTCGAAAGGAGGGCTCACTCGTGAAATGTTTTTCAACGCTCCAAGAGAAATTTCGTGTCTCTGCGCGGCCACGTAATATCCCCTATTTACTCCTCGAGTAAATTAAAGACTAAACTCGAAGTGATCTCAAGATATCACGAAGTAGTCCGGTCTCATTTCGTGAAATAGCCGAAACAAGCCGAAAAGTCACCACCTTGCACGCCCAATCTTGTCCCGAAACTAGTGCATCATTTCATAAGTATTTTTCATATCCCAAACTACCTTGGGTCGCAGTACCGCAATCGGCTAATCCCTCAACTTAGAGTCACCTCTGATCTGATGGGTCACACGGATGAGTCGGTTCCCAGGAAAGCCAAAATAATAATTCTTTCTTCCTCAAAAAAGTTAAAGAATAAATCAAAGAAATCGAAGTGATCTCGAGATATGTCGAACTAATTCGGCTCTCACTTCGTCAAATACTCGAATGAAACCGAAAACTGCGTGCCCAATCTTGTCACAAAAAGTCAACTTTGATACATTCCTGAGCGTCGTGAATCCTTTACTTCGCGCTCCGTCGACGTAATATTAGCTTTTATTATATGAAGGAGAGTGTTTTACTGGGAACTAAACCACTCGTAGATTCCATACGCCACTTCATCCGGGACCCGAGTGGCGTATTTTCCGTATGTCACCTTTGTGAGTGTCGTATCGTTCAATGACGTCACGATTCCCGCCTTTTGCTTTTGTTGAATTGGTTTCTCCATATAATAAAAAGAACATTACACGTTGGCTCGAAGATATGAATTTTATGTTCTCGTGGCAAGAACAATATCTCACTCGTTCGCTTCGCTCACTCGTGAGATATTGTTCTTGCCACGAGAACATAAAATTCATATCTCCTCGCCAACGTGTAATATCCTCTATATACAGTATGTGGTCCTTGGTCCGCGCAAGTCCTCGATGCCCTTGGTCCGCGTCTTTTCCGAAAATGATAAAATATTTCGTCAAGAAAAAAAATACGTTGAATAATGAAAGATATCGTGATTTACTGATTAGCATTCTTTCATATGACGAAGTTTCACCCTTCTTACTGAGGGTGAAGACGCGAAATTAAAGTTTGTTGACAGGTAGGTTAATTTGTCTTTCTTGAAGTTTGGATTTTTGCGGCACCGTAAATTACGTGGTCATGTTTACTTAGCCTGCGAATAACTAAAACGCAACGGGAAGACTTGCCTTTTTGCAGAACAGGTTTTCAGGTCAACTTATTTCTGCTGTTGGAAGCATATTGCAGTAGACGCTGAATTTTTTGTTTTAGCGACTCTTGAAAAATATCACCAAATTTCGCTTAGCGGTCCTTGGTCCGCGTCCTATGACCTTGGTCGAATAAAACTTTCCAAAGTAAAAAGCGACGGCCTTTGTTTTCGAAGAATGTTTTGAAAGTCGTCCCTATACATGTCTACAAGTTCTCTTTTTTAACACCTCGAGTACATACAGAGTTTTTGGTAATTATTTTCGACCGCGCTAAAAACCGCTCGTCGACGCTCGTGTGGGAGACTCGAGGAGACTGTTGTCTGAAGTCTTTGAAAGAAAAGCGGATTATTTTATGCTCACAGCATCTTCCGAAAAAAAACTTTAGCTTAATTACATCAACAAAAGAAAAAAATACAAGAAATACCGTGAAAATCACGTTTTCGTGTGGAAACTATAACATTTTTAAGTTTTTATCGTGCTGCTTACCTGAGACGCGGACCAAGGACCAGATTCGCGGACCAAGGACCATCGAAAACGGTCGCCTTTTTGCGAATTCCTAGCAAAATATTTATGTCTGGAACTTGAAACTTCCGGATTATCGACAGGAACATAAAAGCTATCTTCAGGGAGTATTTCAGCTCGTTACATGAAGATTCGGGTAAGATATTCATGTTAATGACTTTTACACGCGGACCAAGGACCACACTGCTGTACGAGCACAGTCTCCGACTGGAAATTGGAGGTATAAAAGCGTTCAAAAAGGGGGTACTTTACCATGGGGAAAATTTTAATAGAGGACAAAAATAAATATCAATCGTTTCTTTTTTAAAAAATGGTGTATTAATTTGTATTCAAAAAAAAACTTTTGAACGTAATTTCTCCTTAGACAACAACTACTCGCACGTCCAAGCTCCTTACAGAGGCGTCTTCTCTATTTTCGAAACAACCATTTTTTGACTAGATTCTAGTTTTTAAAGAGCAGGAGATTTTTAGATAAAACTTCCTTGACAATAATTATCATTAACCTCTCTCATAATAATGGGAAAGGTTTTTCGTTGTGTGTGGTTTGTAGAATCTCGTTTTTGACCCTCTTTTACTATTTATTGTAATTATTATTCTTTAAAAGTTCATATTTCAGTTTATTTGTTGCTTTGCTGCATGTATGTTCTTTTTAGCCCCATATAACGGTGACGTGGGAGCCTATTCACCACTGGTGTTTAGTTTTCTGGGAGCTAAAAATAAATTTAGGTAAAACCTTCATACACCAAGAAGGGTGGCTTCAGAAAAGAATAAGGCCCGAAGATGATAATTGGTGGTAGACATGAATAGTCTGTTGAACGTTGTGCTTCCTCTTACAACAACTAGTCAAACATTTGAGCTCGTTACAAAGCTTTCAATGGACGTGGTTAGAGAAACATCGTTTCTGATCCTCTTTCACCATTCATTGAACTATTCTGTGTAAAGCGATCAACATTTCAGTTTATTTGTTGTTGCAAGGTCAACTAATCTTGAACTTGCTTTGGTGCGTGTACTTTTTACCCGTATATAACGGTGACGTGGGAGTGTCGACATTCTTTCCAGAAGAAAAAACCATGAAAAGAAATCTACCAATGAAAAGAAAAACTGACGATTTAGACGCCTAATCCCCACCGGTGTTTTTCTCTCTGTATGCTTGACATGAATTTAAGTAAAACCTTCATACACCAAGAAGGGTGGCTTCAAAAAAGAATAAGGCCCGAAGATAATTATTGGTGGTAAAAAAGAATAGTCTCTTGACCGCTGTAATTCCTCTTACAACAACGAGTCAAACGTTTGAGCTCCTTACAAAGCTAGCTTCTCGATTTTCCTAAAAACCATGTTTCGACTACCAGAATTGAATTTATGTACATCTACTGTAAATATAGCAAAATTTTTAGTTAAACCTTGTAAAATCAGTTTTCTTTAAAATCTTTCCTAATAATTGGAGAGGCTTTTCATTTCGCCTGGTTAGTAGAATCTCGTTATTGACCCTCTTTTACCATTCACTTTCACTATATTATTCTTTAAAAGTTGATATTTCAATTAATTTGTTGCTTCGGGGTATATTATTTTTATCCCCATATGACGATGAAGTGGCAAAAAAATAAGACCGGTGCCGAAGATGATAACTAGTTGTAAAAAAGAACAGTCACTTGAATCTTGTTCGAGTTGCTTACTAAACAACAACAAGTCAAACGTCTTACCTCCATTTTTTCTAAAATTCGTGTTTCGACCAGTTCTTCTTTGTTCATAAACCTTTGGTGAATTCTTAACGAAAACTAAGCGAAAATAATCTTTTTAACTTTGTTCCTAATAACGGAAAAGGCGTTTTTATAGGCGTGGTTAGTAGAATATCGTTTTTGAGTATCATTCACCATTCATTGAATCACTCTGTAAAACAATCATATTTCAGTTTATTTGTTATTACAAGGGAAAATAATCTTGAACTTGTTTTGGTGCGTGCACGTTTTAATCGTCATATACAGGTCACGTGGGAGTGTCGTCATTCTTTCTAGGATTAAAAACTGTGAAAAGAAATCTAGTGATAAAAAGAAAAAATTAACGATTTAGACACCTAATCACCACCGATGTTTTGCTTTCTGTTAGCTTGAAGCAAATTTAAATAAAAAATTCATACACCAAGAAGGGCGGCTTCGGGAAAGAATAAGGCCCGAAGATGATACTCGGTGGTAGAAAAGAATTTTGACTGTCTGTTGAACGTTGTGCTTCCTTTGAGCCAAAGACGTCAAATATTCGAGCTGCGTACAAAGCTATCTTCTCGATTTTGCTAAAAACCATATTTCGATGAGAATTGACCTTATTCACATTCAAATGTAGCAATTTTTTAGGCTAAGCTGTGAAAGATAAATTTCCTAAACTCTTTTTTTGTTCGGGGAAAGGCTTTTCGTTGCGCGCGGAAAGTAGAGCCTCCTTCACAGGAAAAAATAACCGATTCCCATTTTTGGATATTTTAGGGAATTTAAAGAATACCCACAAAAATCCCAAATTTGGAAGAGTGAGACAAGTCCCAATCAGGGAACTTGGTTGGGAATTCCCTGGTTGGGACTTGTCTCACTTTGCCAAATTTGGGATTTTTATGGGTATTCTTTAAATACCCTAAAATATCCAAAAATGGGAATCCGTTATTTTTTCCTGTGCTTTTTGACCCACTTTTACCATTCATTGTATTATTCTTTAGAACTTTACTTTTCAGCTTATTGGTTGCTACAACTTAAGAGCCATCTTGTACATGCGTGACCTTGGTATCCGCTCAAAACCGTCCACACTCTTTCCAACATCAATGGTAAAAGGGAAATTTAAAGTGTTTCAGTTAAGTTGAGGGCAAGCAATATTGTACGCCGCTTTGACTAAAGCGGGATCCAACCTAGAGAGTACTATCGACGAATTATAGCATGTCGCAGCTTGAAAGTATCAAAAAATGATGCCTTTAAAAATGGTGTTCTCTTCAAAGAATTTCTTTTTTCGACATGACCGAGTATTTTGAAGTCAATGATTAAGAAAATTAACATTTTGGAAAGCAACCTATTTACCACCAGTTTTAAGCTTTCTGTACTGGTAATCTTTAACAGAAAGACTGTTGATTGCATGGTTGAGAATGATATTAAAAATTCTTAATACACAAAGACGGTTTCCTTCGGAGAAGAATACGAACGGTCAAAGATGATAAGTGGTAAAATAGAACAGTCGGTTGAATGCTGTTTTTCTGTTCTACTCAAACTGTTTCAACGAGTCAAACGTCTGAACTCCTCCACTTTCTGAAAAACCGTGTTGCGAGAAGCATTTCTCTTTTGTATACGTTTAGTGAATTCTTAGCGAAATCTTTGAAAATAACCCATTTAAATTTGTTACTGATAACAGAAAAGGCTTTTCAATGGACGTGGTTAGTAGAACCTCGTTTATGATCCTCCTTCACCATTAATTGAATTATTCATTATTCTGTGTAAATCAATCCATATTTTAGTTGCTGCGGGGCATCAGCCGGCAGCAGACCATATTCTTTAGCGATTTGAGATATTTCGTTCCATGGTTCCATGGTTCGATCGTCAATCTGTGACTGCAACACTTTGCAGTCAGCGGTTTGCTTAAGCAAGTGCTTAGCTGCCGCGCCTGTTTTTCTCTTAGGAGCAGGTCAGCACTCGTTAACATCCGTCGAAAGGCCCTCTTATCTTCGGTCGGATTTCGTAAACCCATGACGTCACGCTCGCCTCGAAGTTTTCATATGTGATTCATCTGCACTTCGATCGTCTATATCTGACTTGTTTGATTTTTGGTGAGAGATTTTGTCCCACTTTTTCGATCATGTCTCGATTGATTCCAATCAATTCAAACAAGAAGATGCCACTGCCTCCGTTTAAAGGGTGTTTTGATGTTTCAAAACTCTTCTTTATACTCCGCGGGGAAAAGGAACTTTCAGTGGATGTTACTGAATAACATCCTTTGAATGGCCCCAGATCACCAGGCTGTGCATCTAGGTGAAATTATACAATATCACTTTCCTTATTGAATACATATACAGTGTAAAAATCGCCATACTTATATTTCACACTTGAGGAGAAGGATCAATATTGTTATTTATTATCCCACTATTATGTCATTTTACCATATAAGGTCAAGAGAATGCGCAAAATATGAGCCGGTAATAATAATATTATTTAATAATATTTCTGTCTCATTTGGTTAAAATGACTGGTCACTAGGTTTTCGCCTGGCACCGGGCACAAAAGCACCAGGCCAGTCCAGTGTCCAAAAAGGTAGAGGGCTTGCCTTCTTGATCGGTTTAGCTGGATAGCCCAAGGACTGCCCTAACAGTGGGTGGGTGGATCAGGCTAGGGGGCCAAAATTAGTGGGGGTAGGGAGGGGGCTATTTTGACACAACCCCTTCAGTAAGCAGCAGTGTACACTAGAGGCTTTGACTGGCAAGTACCTTGTTCTTAATTTGCCCTAGCCACTGAGCTGAATCAGGCCTCTGCTGAGAATGATAATGTTAATAGCCTTAGTCTTAATTTCTATATTTTCCACGCATTGTCCCACCTTGAATAGCCTTGCTAGCTGGGGGCAATACTTCTGTAAGTTTATTTGTTTATCAATAAAGATTTGTTGTTGTTGTTGTTGTTGATAATTGCAGAGCTCAGTGGGAGGCACAGACAGTCACCCATTGTCCTGGATGGGGAGAATCAAAGTCTTGTAACCAAAGACACACTTAGCATAGGACCTGTAGACACTCACTCCAGCCATGTTTACATAAATTCTGTCAGATTTATTTATTTATTTATTTAGGCTTACTTATTTTATGCTTTGTAATTAAGGTTGCAAATGAAAATGTGCTTAAACTATGCATTTTGGTTCGAAGCCATCGATATAAACTATGAAGTCTTCATCTACATGATATCTGCAGGTTATTTCTTGGAAAGGTTGCCTATCAGGTCAATGTGTTTGTTCAAGATTTTTTAAATATGTTTCTTTAACAGTGCATCAATGAATGAATGGTGGAATCAATATTTTTAATTCAACTTAAGTAGCCCCTCAGAGTTTTGACTTAGCTTCTAATTGTTTCGTCAAAAATATGTTTGACTGCAAAAACTGCAAGTGGAGAGTCCAAAGAATTTGGGAATGATATCTTCCCATCTGCATTAGCCCTTCCCTCTCTGTAAATAACCTCCACTCCCCGATTTCTTTGAGGTCTTGCTTGAATATTAGTTTATAAGTGTACCTTAAAGCCTCCTCTGCTGTAATTGTTCCTTCAACTTCTTTTACAGTAAAGGCATGTCATTCTTAAAAAAAAAGGAAACGCTCTGTCATTTGATCAAGTAGAACAGATGCTATTTAATTCCATGACGCAAAAACAAACATGGAAAAGTAATTATTCAACAGTAAGATTGTTTTTCCTTGTTTGATCATCATTAAACTTCGCTTCAGTTTTCTTGTGCATTATTGGCTGTGTAATTTGACCGGTGGGCTGATTTTTGGTGCATTCTCGATCCTTCTTTCTCCCTCTATATCTTAATTTGTTTTCTTATTTAGTATCAAAGTGTTGACCAAATTACTCCGGAATTATGCTGCTTGTGAAAGTCATCTGTTCAACCGAAGTGTCCCATACAGTGGCGGATCCAAACCTCCAGATAAGGGGGGACCCGGTCATCCAGACCCTAAGATAAGGGGTGGTGGTCTCCAAAAAGATTTTTTTCGGTTCATTGGGCCTCAGTTTGGTCTAAAAATAAGGGGGGCCCGGGCACCTCCCCTAGATCTGCCACTGCCATAGAGAGAGGAGTATTTGCTATAGCTATGATCTATCATGTGGGCAACTACTCTGCAAAGAATTTTGGGTCTGATTTGACTGATCTATATGGATGTTTGTTACCAAGAAAAGATGTCTTTACTTACAATAGTTTGGATTAATGCAGATTTTTAACATAGATTACCCAGATTAGTGTCTGTTAGTAAGAGGTGAATGTAAGCTTGTAGGAGGTGTCGGTTAACAGAGGTTCTGTACAGTACCTGATGGAAATTGGGATTTTCCCCCTGCTCAAGTTCTGTGCAAACTAAATGTCATACATGTTAATGTTATCATTTACAACAGTGGTTTAAGAACATGAGTGATGTTCAGAATACATTATTGCATCAATAAATTACAGTGAAACCTGTATTAAGCGGGCACCTTCGGGACCTTCACACCACACCACACCCACACCACTGTTCGAAAAGAGTAGGGGACGTAGACCCCGGTGTTGTGGTCAACCTTCACACGTCACATCATTCACATCACGGGTTGGGTTGGTACAGTAAGCTCTTAAATGGACTGAGAGCGGCTGCCAGTGGCGCCTTGTATGCTGACGTCCGAGCTTACTGTTCACATGTTAAAGTATTGTAAAGAGGGCACGTTTGTTGTCCTCTCACCCAGGACTCTTCTTCCTCTTCTTCTTCTTCCCAAGTGTCTGCTTAATAGAGGGTGTCCGCTTAATTGAGGTTTTAAAAATTGCACAATGTTTGTTAACGATCAACATTTAACGGTTACTCTGTTCTGTGAAAAAGTTGCATGTTGTTAAAGAAGCTACCGAGAGTTCAAGTTCATTACCTCTCATTACCAACTTTATTAATTTGTTTGTAAATGCCAAAACATTAAGTGACTTCAGTACGTATTTCAAGGACGTAATCCAATACTTCTATTGTCAATTCAGTCCGGTGTCTGCTTAATAGAGGTTTTTAACAATAGAAATTTAAGCCAAATACAACTTATTTTAGTGTCCGCGTCCGCTTAATAGAGGTGTCCGCTGAATAGGGGTTTGTTATAAAGGGAAATATCAGACGTCCGTTTCGGGACCCGGCTTAGTGTCCGCTTGTGTCCAGTTAATTGGGGGTCCGCTTAATAGAGGTTTCACTGTAAAATATTATAGTCATTGCTATTACAAATTGTGGCAATACTATGCAAAATATGCTTACGATGCAGACAAACTCAGCAACAGTCATAACTGTTTGCTTGAAAGGGAATTGCCTTTAATGTAAATAGCAGGGGGTGGGCTTGCCCCCAACCCCCTTCCATACCACCACTGCAGCCAAGTTTCTTAACCCAAAATTGTTCAAGTGGAAATGTTAAGATCTTATTGAACAGCAGTTGGAGCTGCTGTTCTACCCTCTAATAACTCAAGAAGCACCATGATGCAGGATTGTTTTAGCCTTTGTTTGAACAACTGCCTACTTATGCATACCTGGCCAACTGTCGATTGCGGATTCTATGGACACTGTTAAGATCTCAGAGAGGTTTCCTTGTGCCAACGAACTAAGCAAATGACATTTTGGGAAATTGGAGTAGGGCTATGGTCAACGGCCCACTTTGTATATAACAGTGGCAGATCTAGGGGAGGAGCCTGGGAGGCCCGGGCCCCGCTCTTATTTTTAGACCAAACTGAGGTTGCGCCCGAAGGGCCAAAAAATTTTTTTGGAGACCGCCCCCACCCCCCCCCCCCCCCCCCCCCTTATCTCAGAGTCTGGATGACTGGGTGCCCCCCCCCCCCCCTTATCTGAAGGTCTGGATCCGACACTGTATAATAATATAGCTACTACTCACCTGTGCAGCCTCTAAAGCCTTTGCTTGCCTTGTAGTCCTTGTAGAGGGAAAATTTTACAGTATTTCGAGTCTCAAAATCTTCAATTAGCTTTGTGCTTCTTCAGCGGATGAAACAGAATATATAAATTATCAGACAACTTAGTAAAAGAATGGCTTTCCGTTGTTTAATACTGGTATCTTAGCTTTCTTTTACTGTCTTCAGTTTCTTTTTCTACTCGTTTTTTTGTGTGTGTGTGTGTGTGTGTGAATGTTTTGTGTAGCTGTGTGTGGTGTGCGGTACCTAACCCTTTAATATAATCATTTATTAAAAACCTAAGTGAGGCTACCCTATCTTTTAGCCCTCAATGGTTATTATGGGCAGCCTGTACTCTCCCTATATATTTATCTCAATTTTTTGTATCATGTAAATCAATGTAGGGTACAGCTGGGTACAAATAAAGTTGTTATTGTTGTTGTTGTTGCTGCAATCATTCATTATTATTCGACAGAGACAGACATTACACACGTGGATGATTTTCTATTTTTTATATTCCCGCCAATATTTGAAAAAGTTGTTAAATTGGGCAGCGGTTCATTTGAGTTTTATTAGCTTATTCGTGTATACGTAATTTCTTCATGAATGCCATTCGATCCGGGGCCATTCAAGGGATGTTACGGCAGTAACATCCGCTGAAAGGACCTTATTGATGCGCTAAGAGGCTTGATCGAGGCGAAACATTAAAACATCTTTTCCAAACAGATGCAGTGGCGTCTTCTTGGTTGAATCAATCGAGGGATGATCGAAAAAGCAAGACAAGACCACGAAACAAACATCAGCTCATCAGACAAATCAGGGTGGACGGTCGAAGCAAAGCTTACATGAGTCACAGGGGGAACCACGAGGCGAGCGTGACGTCATACGTTTACGAAATCCGACCGAAGATAAAAGGGCCTTTGGACGGATGTTAACGAGTGCTGACCTTAGGAGCAACCCGCCATTTTGTTTTGCTCTCATGTAAGATCTGTGAAGGAATCGTAGTTTATCGGATGTTTGCTGTCTTTTTAAACGGCCTAAACGGTAAGAACAGTTCCAGAAGTATTGTACGGAACATTTTTTCGGTTTATTTTTTTATTCTATGTTTCAAGATTAGTTATAACGAGTATTCTTTTGTCACACAGATTGTTATCTCGGGAATCGGGATTGTAAGCTACATAAGTAAACGGCATGTGCTGTACATCTACCTGACCTGTGAATAAACAAGTTTTGGCCTTTACGTTATTTGTTCGCAACTCATCTTATCCTGTGTACGTTGATTGTTCGATGAAGAAACAGCCTATCAGCACTGCTGTTGTTTTAGAATTTCGTGAATTATTAAAATGAATAACAAAATGGTATTGAAACCTTAGCGAGTTATATGAATGTAAGCATATTTGTCATCGTGATCGGTTCATTTTCTTTTATTTTTTGCTCTGTGTGTTTCATAACGCCAACAAGTCTAAGTTATTGACTTTAATAAAAAAGAATTAATTTGTTCAACTGTTCTACAAACTGTCTTTGTCGTATTCGCATCGCAACTAACGGTAGCACTTCCTTTCTCAATGAGAACTTCTAGTTTATTTGTTATCAGGCGGTTATTACAAGGTAAAAGAAGTTGAACTTGCTTTGACGCGTGTACTTTTCATCGGCATATAACGTTGACGTGGGAGTGTGGACATTCTTTCCAGGATGGGAAACTGTGAAAAGAAATCTACTAATAAAAAGAAAAACTAACGATTTCGACACCTAATCACCACCGATGTTTACCTTTCTGTAAGCTTGAAGTAAATTTAAATGAAAACTTCTTACACCAAGAAGGGAGACTTCGGGAAAGAATAACGTCCGAAGATGAAACTCGGTGGTAGAAAAGAATGTAAATGTAAATGTAAATATCTTATTATCCACTCCCCACAGAGCTTTTCAGGGATAATTTACAACACTGGTTGGGGGACTTTGCCAGACTGCTTAAGGTGCAGTTTACAAGTACTGAAGGAATGAGTGATGATGCCCGCATACATGAGTGTGAAAGTAAGATAGACCACTACACCGGGCACTACGTGCCCTACTCTTTACGAAGAGTGTGTGGGTTCTTTAACGTCCCACAGATTTATTACATGTGCAAGGGCTTGTGAGACGGGGCCTACGGTTTATCGTCCTTATCCGAGAAGACTAGAAAGTCTAACCATTTGCAGATGTTATTACAAAGGCAGTACTTTCTCCTCAGTTACTTAAAGACCCTGAGTGTTGGTCCGGTCGGGGTTTGAACCTACGGCCTCCCGCTCAGCAGACCGGCGCTCTCCCAACTGAGCTAACCGGGCGGCGGTCGTTGACTGTCTGTTGAACGTTGTGCTTCCTTTGACAACGAGTCAAACGTTCGAGCTTCTTAGAAAGCTATCTTCTCGATTTTGCTAAAAAACATATTTCGACGAGAATTAACCTTGTTCACATTCAAATGTGGCAATTTTATAGGCGCGCGGTACGTAGAGTCACCTTCTTGACCCTCTTTTACCACTCATTTAATTATTCTAACTTTTTACCATTCATTGTATTATTCTTTAGAACTTTACTTTTCAGCTGATTTGATGCTTTAATGGAAGAGATATCTTGTGAATGCATGACCTTGGCATCAGCTGAAAACGGTGGTAAACCGGTCCACACTCTTTCTAACATCAATAGCACAGCATAAGGGAAATCAAAGTGTCTCCGTTAAGTTGAGGACAAGCAATATTGTACGCCGCTTTGACTAAAGTGGGATCCAACCTAGAGAGTACTATCGACGAATTATAGCATCTCGCAGTTTGAAAGTATCAAAACATGAAGCCTTTAAAAATGGTGTTCTCTTGAAAGAATTTCTTTTTTCGACATGACCGAGTATTTTGAAGTCAATGATTAAGAAAATTAACATTTTGGAAAGTAACCTATTTACCACCAGTTTTTAGCTTTCTGTTATCTTTGACAGAAAGACTGTCAATTGCATGGTTGGGAATGAACATTAAAAATTCTTAATACACAAAGACGGTTTCCTTCGGAGAAGAATACGAACGGTCACAGATGATAACTAGTGCTAAAATAGAACAGTCGGTTGAATGCTGTTTTTCTGTTCTACTCAAACTGTTTCAACGAGTCAAACGTCTGAACTCCTCCATTTTCTGGAAAACCGTGTTACGAGAAGCATTTTTCTTTTGTATATGCTTGTTGAATTCTTAGCGAAATCTTTGAAAATAACCCATCTCAATTTGTTACTAATAACTTAAAAGGCTTTTCAATGGACGTGTTTAGTAGAACCTCGTTTCTGATCTTCCTTCACCATTCATTGGCTTATTCTGTTTAAATCAATCGATACTTTAGTTTATTTGTTATTACAAGGTAAAAGAAGTTGAACTTGTTTTGACGCGTGTACTTTTCATCCGTATATAACGGTGACGTGGGTGTGGACATTCTTTCCAGGATAAAAAAAACTGTGAAAAGAAATCTACTGATAAAAAGAAAAGCTAACGATTTCGACACCTAATCACCACCGATGTTTAGCTTTTCTGTAAGGTTGAAGTGAATTTAAATAAAAACTTTATACACCAAGAAGGGCGGCTTCGGGAAAGAATAAGGACCGAAAATGATACTCGATGGTAGAAAAGAATAGTGACTGTCTGTTGAACGTTGTGCTTCCTTTGACAACAACGAGTCAAACGTTCGAGCTGCGCTGCTTACAAAGCTATCTTCTTGATCCTAAAACACATATTTCGACGAGAATTTACCTTATTTACATTCAAATGTAGTACTTTTTCGGCTAACTGTGAAAAATTAATTTCCTAAACTCTTTTTTTTTATTAAGGAGAAAGGCTTTTCGTGGCGGGCGGTAAGTAGAGTCTCCTTTTTGACCCTCTTTTACCATTCATCATATTATTCTTAGGTTTTACCATTCATTGTATTATTCTTTAGAACTTTATTTTTCAGCTTATTTGTTGCTATAACTTAACAGCCATCTTGTACATGCGTGACCTTGGTATCCGCTGAAAGCCGTGGTAAACGGGTCCAGACTCTTTCCAACATCATTAGCACAGCATAAAGTTATTAAAGTGTTTCCGTTAAGTTGAGGACAAGCATTATTGTATGCCGCTTTGACTAAAGCGGGACCTACCCTAGAGAGTACTAGCGACGAATTATATCATGTCGCAGTTTGAAAGTATCAACAAATGATGCCTTTAAAGACGGTTTTCTCTTAAAATAATTTTTTTTTTTTGAAATGACCGAGTATGTTGAATCAATTATTAAGAAAACTATATCATTTTGGAAAGTAACCTCTTTACCACCAGAGTTTTGCTCTATAACCAGAGCATAATACCATCAACTGACGTGATACAACTTACCTTGACTCTGAAGATAACTGCACAGGTTGTCGAAACATTAGTCAATGTCAACAACAACAGTCCTATTCAGGACTACGTTTACTCGGACGATGAAACTCAACCTACTTTTGAAATGACTCCTGGATTCAAACGTTTCACTTGATAATTATTGTTAGTATATACACACTCAGTGATCTTGGTGATTTAAGCAATCTGATTGGTTCGCTATCTCGGACTATTCAACAATATTCACCTCCTAGCGAGTGGATAATGTGTGAGCTCGGTGTTTTTCACATTTTTTTAGAGAACGATCTTTTAAAAGTGGACAAAATCCTAGGGCTGACTTTTTTAAGGCAAGTACAGTCTTGGAAGGATTCAATACGCGATATTGTACGGCGTTTTTCAATTTACTGGAGCTGAGTTTTGTGCTCGATGGATTGTTTACAACTCCCGTGCATTCGCGTATAAGAAGCCGTTTCGTGAACTCAGCGTTTTCTAACAAGAAAATTTGGGCTCAAAAATCGAAGTTCATTTATGACAAACAAATTTAAAAGGAAACGTTTGCAGAAATTCTACGTTTCAAGTAAACAGGAAAAAGAATGATACAGGAAGACGACGTCTTACCTCGAGCAACCGAGCCACCATTTTTGTCAGCACTTCACGCGAAGAACGACACAACAAACCCTTTTGGTTATAAACTTGGCGTGTCAACAGAAAACAACAAAGCTCTACTTTTCTTCTCAGGTAAGGAAACAGTTCAAACTTTTAGCGTTTCCATTTAAGCCATTAAGCTGTTGTTTGCGAAATGATAAACTTGTGAATTGCCATGTTTGAAAATTCTGCAAAGATCTATTCTTAACCTTACGCGTGATTTGATCTGTCAATCAAATTGTACTTTTAAATGGTTTCCTCTCTGATTTTGTTGAGATCACTTCGTGTGTATATACTAAAACAATTATTCTTTTCAATCTCGGTGAATAGTGGCTTTAAGAATATTTACCTCGCCGCTTTCGCGGCTCGGTAAATATTTTGCCACTATTCACCTTGATTTCAAAGAATAATTGTTAAGTAGAAAAGAATGCAGTCGATTCTTTCGGTACGGACGACTGTCTGATACGGACTCCTCTCTATTACGGACAGTTTCCAATGTCCCGACAAAATTCTCATATATTTTCTTTAAAAAAAAACTCCATAATACTGAGTCATTCTAATACGGACAACGGACACGAAATCTCGGCCCCACCTCCTTATTACGGATACTACTGTGATCAGGTGCCGATCCCGAATCCCGATCAGGTGAATCTGCACAGGGTGAATCTCGTTTTTGACCCTCTTTTACCATTCTTCGTATTATTCTTTAAAACAATGTTTGTCAGCTTTTTTAACTTAAGAATCATCTTGTACATGTGTGACCTTGGTACCCACTTAGAATCGTGCGCTAAAAAAGTAAAGGGTCGACAATCTTTCCAACATCACTAAAAGGAAATTAAATTGTTTTTTATCAGTTTGATTACAAGCAATATTGTACGCCGATTCGACTTGAGCAGGACCAAAAATTTTAAAAGAATTATAGCATGTCTCGTTTTGCTAGTATTAAAAAGTTCATGTCTTTAAAAAAGATGTTTTTTTGAAAGAAAGTCTATTTTTTGACATGATAGAGTAGGTTTAAGTCAATAATTACGAATCAATAATTAAGCAAACTAACGTTTTGGAAACCTGTTCACCAACGGAGTTTAGCTTTCTAAAGAGCTTTAACAGAACTGACTATCGATTGCATCGGTGATAACAAAATTCAAAACGCCCTTCATACAAGAATGGTGGCTTCGGAGAAGAGTAAGTCCGGCCGAAGATGATAACTAGTAGTAAAAAAGATTATATAAGATTCCAACACCCTTTCATTTTTCATTTTTGGATTAACTTTTACAAATATTTGCGTGAACCTTTTTATCACATAAAACGAGAAGGGAAGATGTCCTTTTTTGGCTTCATAAGCCATTGGAAAAGTTGTTTTGGTTAGTTTGCCAACGGCAAGAAAATCTACATCGACTCAAGTTTGCACCCAAAATCAGATATTCATTATCTGAAAAAGGTTCTTTTGAAGGAAAGACTCCATCCATGACATCCACTAAACTAAATGGGCATTTCACTTCATTCTGCTGCCTAAATAAGTGACAGCGCTATTTTGTTTTTAATCCGTCATTGAGATCTGAGCCAACAGACGTTAAGAAGGCGGTGCAGTGAGTAGAAGGAGTCTTTCTAACATCAGTGCAGGTCAAGCCTGCCTTAGGTCAACTTTTGAGACCACTCCAAGGAAGATGGATGATCAAGTAAGGTCTACGGCCAATGGTCTCAATCATCCATAAACCCGTCTCAAAACCACTTCCTGATAAAAACAAAGGGACCAAGAGGCAATTCTAAAGGATAAATCCAGATTGGTAACGGGAGAATGATTTTAGCCATTGCTACACCATGGTGGTTCGGTGACAGATTTGCACGTTAACTACACCACGGATACGAAATACTGCAAAATCGCCACTCAGAAACTAAAAGAACAGCTCATATCACTAAAAACCTTAGGTGTTTTGTGTAATGCGTGATAAAGTAGTTTGTGAGTCCTAGAGAGTCGATAATATACGATTTTAAAACGTGGTATTCCACAGTGCTATGAATTGCCCTCTATTACAATTTTCCCCATGGTATTGTACCCTATTTTTGACTGCTTTCTTAAGTGGAAATTGTGAGAGTCGAAGGCGACGATTAGTGCAGGCTATGAAAACGAAACTTGCATCCTTTCCCTTCAAAAACGAGTACATTTTCTGCCAGGTTTTATGTAAATGCTAAAGAGAAAAATGTTCATCAAAATGCCTAAAGTGGTCTCTAATTCTTTCAAAAAGGAAAATATTTACATATGGAATTTTCCATGGATTTGAAGCCAGATAGCTGTAAATTGGGACTTCTTTACCTCTTTCTGAATTAATTGGTGAACCAATTCGTTTACCACGTTACTATCCCTATCATGGTAACATCGATTTTACTGAAAACTAAGTGAACTCAAAGGTCATGTCAAAACGATTTAGTAGTGGAAAGGTAATGTCCACTCGACATTAGGCTAGTAAGGTCTTCCGAAACTTATATATATCGTCAGAATGGAAAAAAAGATTATCCATAATAAGAGATACGTTGCGGGGTGTAGTAGCTGACTATTAAGAAGAGAGGCATTTGTTGGTGGTCGAAGATCAAATGGTCCGTGAAGCAATTATCCATTTCGTCAATAATAACCGCAGGTAGAGGCGACCACCGAAATGGGGCATTAACAACCTGCCATCAATATATCAATATTTTTTTCTCTAACATCGGCGTTAACTTTAGTAAGTTTCTCTGTTGCAAATACAGTCCATCCTTGTTAATACAGAAAATTAGGAAACCATAAAGGTAAATCATAAACCATAACGTTTTTTGTAAATTCCTAAACAGTAAAATTTATACAGTCACACCAGGTCAAGCCTACCCCTATAAATTGTATTAATGAATCAATTATTTGAAAAATGAAACAGTTAAGAGTTGCCGTAACCGCTATCAAATTCAGATCTGTACTCCTGCATGCATAATGAGCAGTGAGTTTTTGGTTACAACTTCTCAGTATTCGGTCAGAAAAAACTTTGGGTGGATAAAATTGCTTAGAAGATATTTATATCAAGAAAATTGAGCGGGTAGAAATTTCAGAACTTCTTCGTGTGAATTGACTAAGCTCATTAGGAATTGCAGGAATACAGAGATGAATCTGAAATCTAACGGATCCACTTATAAATAATAAATGTATTAATCAGAAATTGGGAGATATACGCTTGACCAGGTTTGACTGTAACAGTACACAGATAATAAGTCGAAAACTATTAAACCCTCGCAACACTATTTAGGCCCATCTAAGACAAGGGAAAAATTTTCCGCTGCGTTGCGCTTGTTCCAAAATCACAAGTGTCCTGTAGCTGTTAGCGGTTCATTCATGTTCTTCTCCAATCATTTCAATACAAATAGCTAATGCACGCTTTACATACTGAAGAGCTGCCTTGTAGAGCTGCTCTATGAACTGTCTTACACCGAGTTTCCTGTGACTTTTATGTTCTTTAATGTTCTTCTCCAAACAGTTTAATGAGGGTAGTCATTGCCCGCTAAGATTTTGAGTTGTGTTACACCGAGTTCCATGAGGCTGTTGGCAGTGCTTTCATGGTGCTCTACAACCAGTTTGGTGCGGATAGCCAATGCACGCTAATGAGGTTGGATAACTGAGGTACATTCATGCATTTTGTGTTTTGTTAAACCGAATTCCTTGTAGCTGTCAGCAGTGCTTTGATGTTCTTCTCCAAACAGTTTAGTACGGATAGCCAATGCACGCTGAAGAGATTGAATAGCTGAGGTATAGTCATGTATGTTGGCTTGTGTTACACCGCGTGCCCCGTAACTGTTAGCAGTGCTGTCATGTACTTTTACAAATAGTCTTATAGCGGAGCTCCGGAGCGCGAAGCGCTCCAGCGGAGCACCATGGGTAATAAAATTTGGTAAACCATCCATCCGAGAAAATTTGGTTATGACGTAGCGTACGCCCGTACACTCTTTGCGGGGGAGGGAAGGGAATCAGGTGTCAGCCCGTCCGGGGGAGGAGTATGTTATAAATCGGGCGATGCATTTGTGCAACCCACCTGTTTCTTGGCGGGAAATCGCGCAAGAAATGACGTGGCTGTTGTCGCCTTCAAAAACATGTTTACTTCAACGGAACTACTTTATTGCATAAGGATTTTGTGTCCGGAGAGCTCAGTTTCTAGTAAACTGTTTCGAAGAAATTGTTATGGCAACAAACAATAGCGGACTGGATTCAAACTATTTGCTTGTAAGTGAAAAGCGACGGGAAAGAAGAAGAGAAAGGCATAGAGTAAGAAATAACAGGCGCGCTAGCGAAGAGGATTCAAGTGGAAAATTTATGCAGCATCTGCGACTTGTTCACTGATAGCTGAAGCTGACAGAGTTTTGATTCATCTTTTCATGTTTTTACCTGTCTTTTTGCACTGGATCTACAAAATGAAATACAGCAGCTATCAACATTCTTTTCTTATTCTTGGCTGGCTTGTTTACTCGGTTGTGGTTGAGAAATGCGCCGCACGACAAAAAGAAATCGGGAATCATCGTTTTCAAAAATAAGCTACTCTTAGTAAGCTTACTTCGCCTTGCTGGACCATGCGAAAAATCTTAAGCGATTCTGGCCTTATATACTTGATGGGTTTTCGTGCTGCATCTCGACCGGTAAGCTTGAGTAATTTTATTGCATTTTATGTGTTTTCTTTTTTCATGTTTATGCCGTCATTATACGCACATTTGTAAGGTTTGAATCAATTTATCTGACCTAGTAAAGAACTTAAAAAGTCTTTAGACATTTTCTGACCGCGACTAGAAGAAAAAGTTCTGAAAAATAGTTTAGTTATCCTATTATTTGTACAAAGAAAACTTTGAGCGATATTCTTGCCTGGAGTTCATCTTGCAAAATAGCAAACACGACGAAGGCGGCTTAAAACTTAAGGCTTAATTTAAATCTATTCGTGACTCAGCTTTACTCTCAAAACACTTCTTCGGGAATAAAAATTGTTGACCTTTAAATGTTTCTTCGTATTATATTTGTTGTCTTGATTGTTTGTCAAGATCTCGTTCTTACATGATCGCTTTGCCAGTTGTTGTTTTCAGTCGTCAACGCGTTGGTCACTCTCTACGTCCAATGTTTATGCTCTGATTGGTCAAAATTTGACAGGTGAGCTCATGCGGAAAATTTATGCAGCATCTTGAAACTTGTTTACTGTGACAGCTGAAGCTGACAGAGTTTTGTGTCAACTTGTCATGTTTTTAACTGTCTTTTTCTACTGGATGTACGAAATGAAATTCAGCTACTATCAAGAGTCTTCTGTTATTCATGGCTAGTTTGTCTATTGGGTTTTTGGTTGAGAAATACGTCGCCTGTCAAAGTCGGAAATCGGATTTCCGATGGCATCGATTCGTTTTCGTTTTTCACCTTGCTTGATTGAAAAGTCTTAAGCGATGTAGCTTCCAGGAGCTGCCTGAGTAATTATTGTATTTGTGTTTGTTTTTTTCATATATCTAATTTCATGAAGCCGAGCGCAGTTTATTAGGCTATAGTTTATGCATGTTTGAATTAAGATTTGAGATTATGATCTGACCTATAGTATGAGGTTTGATTTAAGCTCGCAGAACTTTAAAAAGTCTTTAGTCGATATTTTCTCACCGCAAATAGAAAGAAAAAAACGTTGCGTTTTTATTTTGGCTGTAGAAAGAAAGCTTTGAGCAATTTTCTCGCCTCGAGTTCACCTTTGAAAACAGCAAACACCGGGAAGCCGGCTTTAAAACATAAACTTAGGCTGTAAGCATAAAGACTCAGGATTCTTAGAGACAATTTAATACTTAATTGTCTTCGTGAATGAAAATTCTTGTCTCTGTAAATGTTTCACCGAATTATATTTCTTTTATTGATTGTTAGTAGTCTCTCTTGCAATTTGCCGTTAATGTTTTCAGTTGCAGGAGTACTCAAAACGTCGCGCGTATTAAACGCTTGTTAAGTTTACACATCTTTATAAAACCATTAATTAAAAAAAAACACAATAAATTCTTTATTATGTTGAAGTGTAACTCTATTAATGTTCATTCAAACACTCCACAGCTTGCAACTGGCTGGCCGTTATATAGGTGATTTTGGAAATTTTTTTAGCGGTTTCGCTAAAAGCCCACGCGTGCTTCGATCGTCCGTGAATATTGAATGAGTGTAATTTATATTTCAAAACTGTGAAATACTGCACTCTGTCTAAGGTCTGTATGATAAAAAACAGCGCCTCATAGTACTGTTTCACCTCAGACTGTCAGATGTGATGTATAAAAAGTATAAAAGGTTGGTTTACACGCCCCCAGATTTGTTAGCAAGTTTTTGGAAAGCAAACTTGTCAAACGGAAAAAATTCTGCCGGATTTGCTTTCCAAGTATTTGTTTTCCAGGCCTAATGTACTGTGATCAAGAGCCATTATGGACGTTAAAATGTGATCGAAGATGATTGCTATTTTTTGGGTGTACATATAAAGGCCGTCAACTCGATGTAAGGGTTTGGTGCACTCTTGGACTGTTAGCAAATTATTTTTCTCTCAAATCACTTAGCCTTAATCCCTCAAAACAAAAGTCACATGAATGTGCTCTAAAGTGAACTGATTTGTGGAATACAAGTTTATTGTTTGATTGAAATTACAAATTTATTAATGGGAGCTTCGCTTTTAGCCCTGGCTAAATCTATATATTAAGGATAGTCAATGCACACTGACAAGATTGGAGAACTGAGGCGTAGTCATGCATTTCG
>NC_133201.1:51160575-51180575 GCF_958299795.1 Porites lutea | reverse complement strand
GTATGTGATACGCACTGGAACCACCACATTTCTGGATCTTATCCTTGGGGAGTACTAATAATTGCCTAAGGGTGTTGCTAGGCTTGAAGAATAGGGAACCCCATACCGGTAGAATACTCTCCTCAGGTTCTCTGACGCCCTCTTGACAAAGGGTATCACTACTGGAAACTTCTTGGTCTTTCCTTTCACTGTCTTATCCCTTCTTTTCTCTTCCTCCTGTATAGGCTTAGGTGTTGCTAAGGCCTCCAAACCAGGGGTCTAGACCTGCCTTGCCAGGGGTTCGTCAGTTATCCAGTCTGAGTAATTGTTCATTCTGTTCGGGGTCACTAACAGTTCTCTCTCACTTTACTTCTAGGGCAGCAAGAGATATAGATTAATGTTTTGAAAAAGGAATTAAGCAACAAAGCTTTTTTTTAAATAACAATTATTCACCTCAGTGTCGGTGGCTAGTCTTGGAAATTTACCGAGCTGCGAAGCAGGGAGGTAAATATCCACCACTAGCCACCGTGTTACTACCACTGCGCACGTTTTTCGTGCCTGCAACGTAACCACGTGTTTTTGAAACCTGACTCTCTAAGTTTGCCATTTTGGAGGTGTACTCGTGGAACTCAAAACAGTCGGTAAGTTTTCTGACTTGTATTTCGGCCTTACGAACTTTTGAACATTGAACTCATTATAAGCTTGTATTTTGATTCTAGAAAACCTAACTCGTCGTGCGTAGGATATTTCACCTTATTTGGACCCACTTCATCGTGAATTTGTTCAGTTGAAGTTGACTCGGATCAGATCAAGAGACTATAAAGGGGACAGAGAGGGCATCCCACATATATACCCTATTCCATCGGTAATTCGTCTCGAGTTATTTTTAGAATCGGGATAAAGTTACCTCGCGCGAGGCGTGGATGTTTCGTGGAGGTTTCGCATGACCAAACGCCGTGCAAAACATGTCGGGCGAGAGGCCATGAAAGCGTAAAAAGATCGAGAGCATTCCTGAATATTGAAGCGAAATGAGTCGGCGCTCACCTGGGAAAAAGGAATCGCTGGACTCTTTGACAACCCGTGAAATCAGTGTAACTCGAAGTTGTCGTAACCTCAGTGCTTTAATAACATGAGAAATTTCGCCGGTCTATTGAAACCGGTCGTTTGTACAATTTAGGGAGTTTAAGATCCAACGACGCGGACGACAACTAGAACGTCAAAAAAACAATAGGTTTAATTAGCAAAACAACAACTTCGCACGTGCAACACACTTTTTTGTTCATTTCTTTCCCGTTTTTGCACGACTACGACGTGAAAATGCCTAATTTCGCGTTTTATGGAGGACGTAAATAAGCAACGACGAAATTTTTCTTCTCTTTCTGAGCTTGAATATGGTCCCTTGAAATTCAGCTTTAGGAGGGTTCGCCTACAATTGACAGAGTAAGTGGGTAGGAATAATCGCTATAAAGACTGAAAAAAATAAACATCAAACCAGAAATTGCTTTCTTCAAACTGTAAATTATAAATGATCCTGAGAGAATATTCAGTGTGTTAAGGATTTCCCTGCTCTACTGTTAGCTCTATACAAGAGAGGAAGGGCGATTCTTTTTTACTTTCGGTTTCGCTGACACAGCTTTCGCAGAAATCTCGCTGTAGTCGTTTTCGTCGACAAAAGGAATAGCAAAATCGCTCTCCGCGTCTTCCCCCATTTTGTTCCGCGTCATTTCGTGAAGGACGCGTGGCTCTCAGCATGGCTCATCCACACGGAACACATTCGCGCTATGTGATTGGCTGTTGTCTAATCCCCCTTGAGATCTGTGGTGTTAAAAATAACTCGAGACGAATTACCTATGGAATAGGGTGTATATGGGGGATGCCCTCTCTGTCCCCTTTATAGTCTCTTGGATCAGATGTATTTGTCTTTGGAAACCTGGAATGTTTATGGAATAAAGACATAGTTTAACATACGCGGAGTTTGAGTTTTCGACTTTGGACCGCAACACACCGACACTGAGGTGAATAATTGTTTTAGTACATACTAAAACAATGAGATAATTGCGCACAAAAAATGATGATTTTTAACTCATTTACTGTTGCCAACGATTACAATTTTGGCACGCAATGACCGAACGGCCGCGGCCGTCGCTTTTTTTGGCCGACAAGTAAAACGTTTGAAGGCATTTGTTTAGCTCTTGCGGGGAAATTTCTTCAAAAGGAGTTGTGATTCTTTTTGTATTTAAAATCGTTCTGTAAAAAAAGATTATTAAATCTAGTTTTAAGCTTATTTATGTACAAGTCAACTAAATAAAGTAACGCAAGACTTAAGCTTAATTTGCATTTGTAAACAAAAACAATTTTTCACCGGTTTTATCGATAAATTCGAGTCAAAAAGAAAAAGCTTTACCCCTTAAAACTTCCAAACCAAACTTCGTCACCTTCTTCGTGTATTTCGGGAACAGCTTGTTTGACTAGTTGTGAAATTTCTTTGTTTGTTACGGCAGCAAACCGGGAAGGCATTTTTCTCGCAACTTACGCGAGTTTAGCGTCGCTCGCTCGGAGGAACTGGAGGTGAATCAGTGAATAGTGCAGGATATTCACTGACTGAGTAGCCAATCAGAGCGCGCGAAAAACACTATCCACTGTTTTAGTATATACTTAACAGGGATAGACACTAAATTTGAGCTAGAGTGATATAAAGTAAGGACAAAGAATTGACACAGTTGTTTTGAAATAAATTCAGTGTTTCGGACTTCGGTACACTTTTTTTCCCGACTTGTCGCGATGGTTGGAGTTATCAAGAGTTAAATTGCATAGAAATGATCTGAAGGGAAACAAAAATAACTTCGAGCTAGCGAGGGTTCGAGTTATCGGGAGTCAACTTTACCTCTTCCACCAGTTTGGGGAACGATCAGCAGAGGCGAGAGCTTTCTATTGGCACGACTCCATAAACATGTTGCAGACAATGGGGGACACAGGGAAGGACATATGGCAGCACCATGAACTTGAAGGTAGAACTCACCATCAAACTGAAAAAAGCGCATTTCAAGCACAAGTCCAACAGGCTGATGACGTCTTCTGGGGCATGGATGTTCCCATAGCGAGCTTGGTATCATTCATCTGGCTGAAACAGCATGTTATCTCACCTCTTCATCAGTATCTACTTTGATCTTGTTCACCTCTTCCGCCAAATCGTTGCTATTTATGTCATGGTGCTGGGTTTTGCCTACCTGGGGGGAAACTGTGGCATTTTTTAAAGAACGGGCGCGCTGAAAAGATTGGAAAGCTGAGGTGCAATCATGCATTTGGTGTTGTGTTGCACCGAGTGTCCAGTAGCTGGCAGCAGTGCTTTCATGTTCTTCTCCAAACAGTTTAATGCATATTTCTAATGCACGTTGTTTAGACTGAAGAGCTGCCTTGTAGTCTTTCATTTGGTGTTGTGTTACACCGAGTGTCCTGTAGCTGGCAGCAGTGCTTTCATGTTCTTCTCCAAACAGTTTAATGCGTATAGCTAATGCTCGCTGTTTAGACTGAAGAGCTCCATTGTAGTCTTTCATTTTGTGTTGTGTTGCACCGAGTGTCCTGTAGCTGTCAGCAGTGCTTTCATGTTCTTCTCCAAACAGTTTAATGCGTATTTCTAATGCACGTTGGTTAGATTGAAGAGCTGCATTGTAGTCTTTCATTTCGTGTTGTGTTACTCCGAGGTCCCTGTAGCTGTCAGCAGTACGCTCATGTTCTTCTCCAAACAGTTTAATGCGTATTGCTAATGCACGCTGTTTAGACTGAAGAGCTGCATTGTAGTCTTTCATTTGGCGTTGGGTTACACCGAGTTCCCTGTAAATGTCAGCAGTGTTTTCATGTTTTTCTCCAAACAGTTTAATGCGTATTGCTAATGCACGCTGTTTAGAATGAACAGCTGCATTGTAGTCTTTCATTTGGCGTTGTGTTACACCGAGTTCTCTGTAAATGTCAGCAGTGCTTTCATGTTCTTCTCCAAACAGTCTTATGCGTATTTCTAATGCACGCCGTTTAGACTGAAGAGCTGCACTGTAGTCTTTCATTTCGCGTTGAGTTACTCCGAGGTCCCTGTAGCTGTCAGCAGTGCGTTCATGTTCTTCTCCAAACAGTTTAATGCGTACTGCTAATGCACGCTGTTTAGACTGAAGAGCTGCATTGTAGTCTTTCATTTGGTGTTGTGTTACACCGAGTTCTCTGTAAATGTCAGCAGTGCTTTCATGTTCTTCTCCAAACAGTTTTATGCGTATTTCTAATGCACGCCGTTTAGACTGAAGAGCTGCATTGTAGTCTTTCATTTCGCGTTGTGTTACTCCGAGGTCCCTGTAGCTGTCAGCAGTGCGTTCATGTTCTTCTCCAAACAGTTTAATGCGTATTGCCAATGCACGCTGTTTAGACTGAAGAGCTGCATTGTAGTCTTTCATTTCGTGTTGGGTTACTCCGAGGTCCCTGTAGCTGTCAGCAGTACGTTCATGTTCTTCTCCAAACAGCTTAATGCGTATTGCTAATTCACGCTGTTTAGACCGAAGAGCTGCATTGTAGTCTTTCATTTCGTGTTGTGTTACACCGAGTTCCCTGTAAATGTCAGAAGTGCTTTCATGTTCTTCTCCAAACAGTTTAATACGTATAGCCAATGCGCGTTGAAAATATTGGAGAGCTGCATTGTAGTCTTTCATTTCGTGTTGGGTTACTCCGAGGTCCCTGTAGCTGTCAGCAGTACGCTCATGTTCTTCTCCAAACAGTTTAATGCGTATTGCTAATGCACGCTGTTTAGACTGAAGAGCTGCATTGTAGGCTTTCATTTGGTGTTGTGTTACACCGAGTTCCCTGTAAATGTCAGAAGTGCTTTCATGTTCTTCTCCAAATAGTTTAATACGTATAGCCAATGCGCGTTGAAAATATTGGAGAGCTGCATTGTAGTCTTTCATTTCGAGTTGGGTTACTCCGAGGTCCCTGTAGCTGTCAGCAGTACGCTCATGTTCTTCTCCAAACAGTTTAATACGTATAGCCAAGGTACGCTGAAAAGATTGGTGAGCTAAGGGGTAATTATGCATGTTAGTTTGAGTTACACCTAGTTCCCTGTAGCTGTCGGCAGTGCTTTCATGTTCTTCTCCTAACCGCTTTTTCGATATCTCAAGAGCTTGCTGGTTTGCCTGAAGAGCGTCTGGAAAGCGTTGTGTTTGTATGAAAACTGCACTCAAGTCTAACAAGCCGCTTACAAGTGCCTTATTTTGTAAATGAATAGCATTCTCAAAACTGTCTGTCTCTGGGGATTTTTCATTGAGGGCTTCTTGATAGTATTTGATTCTGGCCGCGTAGAGTCTTTGAGGGTCTTCACCACTTAAAACCCACGATAAATGTGTCACAACCTTGTGAAAAGTGAGTAATCCGAGAGTAATTTGAACCTCTCTTTCGATATTCTCTACGATCTGGAGAAGCAAATTGCTTAAACATTGCTTGGTGTTAGCATCAGCAAAAGTTTTTGCCGCTTCGCTTAATAGAAAAATAATTTCACATTTCAGTGGCTGACTTAGCAAGATGTCCGAGGTTTGTTGAAGTTTTACTTCATTGATAGATTCTTTTCCTTCGTTTTTCATTAATGGGATAATAAGTAGTTGCCAATCTCTCATTGCACTACATTGGTGGATTGCTTTGTCATAGAAGGTACTTGCACTGGAGAGGTCGTTAAGGGACTGAAAGTAAACGGCAAGTATCTGAAAAATAACCATCTTCAGAATGCGTTTTTCTGCGCCGTTACAATTTTCAAGTGATAATAGCGCCTCTTTTAACAACTGCACTCCATTATTGGTTTCTTCTGTAATAAAGTGATAGATTTCCATATAGCAGAAGTATTTTCCTTTTTCCAGGTTAGGGACAAGGGAAGCTGCAGCTTGAAGCTCATTCACTTTTGAGAGAAGATGTCTCGTTTTTCCTTTTAGCCCCCAGGTCACCTCAACGAAAGCTCTGGATAAAAGAAGTTGTCTGTAGTATTTGTCTTTCTTTTGTAGCTCAGCTGCCTTTATGGCTGTGTCATATATGTGAATAAAGTTTTTTGCTTCACTACAAAAGACCGAGGCAAGAAATATCTCTCCTTTCACCAGTACATCATAAACGCTGTCAGTTCTCTCGGAATCTAAACAGCTTTCTATTACACTTTCAACGATGTTCTTCTTATTTTCATAGAATTCAACGTATGCTGCCATTGAGTTCCCGGTAAGAAATTGTTCATTGAGCTTCTCAAGAAGGGAAACGTAGAACGCGTTCAAACGACTCTTTGAGTTCAGAAACGTCTCTGTCATCTCTTTTTCTCCCTTTTCTCTTGCAAATGATTGCAGGAGCCTGTGCATGGTAAACGAACCCGGTTTGGAGCTTGAATCAATGAGAGACTTTCTTCGAAGGCTTCCTATTATCTTCCTGGCTTCCATAGACCCTGTGTCGCTCAAAACTGCTGCAGCTACTTCTGTACTGAAACTCTCAGGAAGAATGCTTAAAGATATAAGTGCGTCTTTTTCTTGCATGGTGAGTTTCTTGAAAGAAGAGTCAAACAAGAAATGTATTCGGTGACGAGGCGGGTAGTCTGGATTGTTTAACATTTCGATGATACGGTATTCTGTGGAGGACATCATGAGGTCATCTATAACCTGGCGTGGTTGAGCACTATCTTCAGATATCAAAGAACACATTAACTTCATGGCTAAAGGAACCTGTCCGCAGATTTGCGCGATTTGTGTACAGTCTGCAGTGCTTGCATTTGGAAGCAAATCATAAACTAGGGTCTTAGCAGAGGCTTGATCTAATGGCCCTATTCTTAAACCCTTATGTCCTTGAAAATGGAGGTCCATATAATCAAGAGACTCTCTTGTGGTCACGACGAAAGTCAACCTTTGATTTCGCCTTAGAATCTCTTCAAGAAGTTGCATGACCTCTTCCTTTGCGTTCGGCGAACCACTTTCTAACAAGTCATCTAAGTTATCAAGGATAAAAGCAGATGGCTTTGAAACATCGCTGAAAAGTTGCCAGACCTCTTCATCTGTGGAGAGACGCTGACTAGACGGTTGTTTTATTGTGGTAGATTGCCTCAGAGAGCTAAGAAATTTTGAAGCCAAATCTGTTTTAGAACGGACTCCTCGTAGAGAGACCCAATACACAGGCTTTCCCTGAGACTGGAGCGCGTGTCCAACTGCAATCGCAACCGACGTTTTTCCGAATCCAGGTGTACCCCAAATTGACACCAGTTGGGTAGACTCGGAAGACACGTGTCCGATGATCTCCTCACACTCGCCCTGGCGCCCAGTAAAATTAGGAACCACTGAGGGAAGGGAAACTCCAAGGAGCGATGACCTCATATCTTTAAAAAACGAAAGTAAAACTAATAAGAAGTTACGTGCAAATATCTAAACAAATAAACAAATCGACTTGGTTTAAAGATCGATCTAGAAGCTATCACTTGCTTCATGGACCGTTCGAAATGTCTTTTTTGGGAGAAAGAAAAACATAATCCATAAGCTAAGCCGGATGAACATTTAAACCAGGGGGTGAGCAGCTGGCTGGAATTAGCTATAGACTGAAAGCATCCTTCGCAGCCATTTCTGATTCAAAAAACGTCTGCGAAGGGAGCTATTTCCTTCTTGGCAGTTTACTTTCCCCAGTCCTTCCAAGCCTCCACTCTACTGGCTCACAGTCTTGATTGGCGCGCGCAAGTACTCTTAAGTACTCAAAAGCGTGACAAACGAAGCACTCAACTCATGAAATGTAACACTTAAGCGTTTTTATATCACCAGCTACGCAGGCTAGGAGCCACTTCGCCTCAGAAAGTTTGGTTATTTTCATGGGCCACTTCTCTATAGAAAGTAAATAACGTTCTGTCTATAAATGACAAGTGTGTTCTAGTGTCTGATCAAGTTTAATCCCCATTGATAATCAAAAGATACACTTTTACATAACGTAACGCTCATAACATTTTAAGTACAATTATTTTTGGCACTTAACCGCGGTAAGACTAGCTCTGTCGGTAGAGCGCTTGACTGCAGAGCGAGAGGTCGCAGGTTCGATCCCCAGGGCCGGACAGGTCTGACTCAGGTCTTAAAATAATTGAGAAATACCGCCCTTGCCCTCATAAAGGTTAGACCTTCGCGTGGAAATAGCTAAAGTACCCTGCGTAGCAGGCTCTTGTAATTAGTAATATAAGCGCAAGAAAGAAGACACACCGTTCTTTCTCTTGCCCATCAGTTACTTTCAAGCGCCAGCTAGGCAGGCTATAGGTACAAGATGTTGCTTAACTTTTACCGCTAGTTTCAGTCCGTCATTTCATACCTAAATTTCCAGCTCGTGCATCACGTTCAACGTGTCCCGATTTCAACTCATTTATCCTTCCCTCCAGCCTGGCAATAACTTCCCTGCTGGCAGTGTCTTCTACGCACATCTGCTTTAAAACATTGATATCTGAACTTGCACCCTCGAGAATCGTAGCGTACTCTACTTGCGCTCCTGTAGCAATGTTTTCGGTGTCTTCCTTCTTTGCCTCTTTTATAGCATGCAATAACGCTTTTATCTCACTGATATCTGAACTCACTTCCTCGAGAAATTTAATGTACGCTCGAGTCTCGTCTCTTAGTCTCATTTCCAATCTGCGAACTTCATTTGTGGGAAAGTCAGACTCCGTCAAACTACCAACAGCGTCGATTTGGGCTGTTGAGACACCAAGGGCTTTAAACGCATCTTTTGTGTAACTGACGCGTTGGTCAAAGGTCAGTTTGTCCATTTCAGAACTTGTTGAGTGACACAGTGAATTCCTAAGAAGACGAAGCTGATCTATGGCAAGTGCAAAGGTCTCCACATTGTTTCCACCCGGGCTGAGCACACATGCGTGGAAACTACCATGAGGTAAACCACGGGGTTTCACGTACAAATCATTGAGTTTGGTAAAGGAGCCTGTGCTGGCTAGTGATGCAAAAGACCACGCAAATATTGTAGCCTGGAACAGGTTGGTGCAATCCCATTCATTGTAAGACTGGTGAATAGGAACTTTAGTCTTACCACCCTCTGTAGTGGCAAACAAATTTCTCACAGCAATTGAATCATCCCAGAGCCGGAAACCAGGGCGACCCCCAAAGGTGTTGTCCCACATGGTTTTAAAGGTCTGCCGTAATACTTTTGGAAATTCATTTAATACCATGGAGGAGAACTTTAAAAAATTCAGTTGCTCGTCGCTAAACGGTTGCAATGTCATCTCTGGTCGTCGGTATCTAAACCCGTCAATGGATGAACTGAAATGTAGTAAAATAATATCGAAACCATGTAAGTGGACAAATTGTAGCACGTATTGTCGCCTGAAATGAATGGGGTGCATACAAGTGTCAACAGGAGGAGAAAAAAAATGTAATTCTTTAGTGAGCTCCATTACTCGTAACTAAAACATTTTCGATTACCAGACGGGATGAGCATAAAGATGGCCAAAACACGACACGAAAACCCCTTCTCCTTATGTAGATCTACAAAATTCTCACAGTATATTAGGGAATAGAGGAAGGTGCAGTGGTCTTCTTTGCTCTGAGAGGTTTTTCTCCGGGTTCTCCAGTGTTCCCCTCTCCTCAAAAGCCAACATTTTCAAATTCCAATTCGACCAGGAATGGTACACGAAAACCCTGCACTGTTAGGATTACTACTGCTAAATCATTATTTATTTTATTAGCTCGATAGTATTCATCTTCCATTATATACACAGCGTCGAATGAAATCCTTTTATTGAATAATGTCAGATTGTGTTAATCTCTGCAGTAAGAGCATTCTTTATCTATGTATCCACTTTTATAACATTCAACAATTTTTCGAAAGAACTGTCAAAACATCAAGATTGGTTATATCAACAGAATGTGACCCATGAGTGAAAACTAAATTCAAATAACCGCTTCTTGTATAGCCTGACCGACGTTTTTTCCTTTATGCACCGACCTAGGTCAGAAGCTTTCTTTATAATAAGGCCCGGTTCAGACGCCGAACTTTTCATGAGCCGAACCTAATACATTTACTTAAGTACATGAAACGTTCGGCGTCTGAATCAATTAGGAACCCCCTTTTCAGTTTGGAACAGCTCAGCCGTTCTTCCCACCTAGCGCGGCCGGGCATTTCGACTGTGGAACGACTTTGGAAAGGCTTTGGATTCGATGCCGAACTTTTCATGTACCGAACCTAATCCATAAATTATAATAAAGTATTTTACTAGCAGTTTGACCAAAAGGAGCATTTTTCTCCTTTTGAAATTAGTTCGGCTGGAATTCAGATCGGTGTCTGAGTCAATTCAAGCGGTCTAAATAGATTCGGCCGGCCTTAATTCGAATTAGGTTCGGCTCATGAAAAGTTCGGCATCTGAACCGGGCCTAAGATAATTTTTTTTGCATTTATCGCTTAAAGCACGGCAAAGGAAGTTCACTTTACAAAATGTGAAGTTACAGACGTGAATCTAGCGAGGAAAGCCTGTACATTACCCAGCGTTTATATCAACGGTGCACTTGTGGCTTTCTATCGTGAATACAATGGGCATTCTACAGTAATAATTGTGTAACTTCTTTGACCGCCACAAATTATGTCATGAGAAGCTAGATTTCTTAGACGGGAACTGAGAAAACTTACCCGAATTCAGCAAACTCCGTTGACTTGGCCCCTCCGGTCAGGATACTATTATGAAGGTCGATAAGCTCTGACTGTGTTTAAGATGATACTTGCGAAATGGCTCCTATGAACAACAAAAATGATGAAGGAGATTTATTAAACAGTTAAAGAAGATGGTTCACTCGAAGGCTTCAAAGCCTATTAAATGATGTCAGTGTGTAGACAACACCTCTAGGTGAGTAACGATACTGTATCCAAACCCCGGTATTTGGCTCCTGATCCTGATATGTGGATCGCTATGGCGATGTCCAACGAAACGATTTGTGATTTTTTTGTGATCATGCTAGGTGAACAACTTTACGGCGTCTGATTAGTACAAGAATTCTTTACCAGCATTTGATAGGCCTAGGTGTTCTATCGCCTAAAGTAAACTGAAAATGTCTTGTTGAGATATACATCATAACTAATCCCGCCAGATTCCACTCCAATCCCAGTCATGAAGCCTCTGGCAAAGATGGTAAAGGTGATGTTACACGAAACGATTCGCAATGACGATTTTTAGCGCAACACAGGGTTAAAATGAGTGAGTGCAAGCATAGCGACCGGACGTGAAGGCAACAAAGAAATACTCAGGGAACGTTTAGCTAGCTTCTTAGATGCTGAGGGAAGCAAAGACGATGATTTTCTTATCGAAAATCCGCCGAATGCAACTGAAATGACTAGCTTGATCGCTTCCTCGACACAAGTCATTGTTCCCGTTAAAAGTTTCGCTTCTGGCACTGACGGCTCACTGATATCCAACTCACAAGATTTAAAAGTTTTTTATATCAAAGCTAAGCTCAATTCTGTTTGCGAGGACATTAAGCTTCTGAAACTAAATTTTGAATCGTTTAAACGATCGACTGATCTTTCCACCAAGTCTGGCCCAGTAGAAGCTTTGGAAAGGGAGAACTCGGCTCTAAAAGCCAAACTAAAAGAAGTAGAGGCTGAAAGAGACTCACTTAGACTGGCACTGACATTTTTAGCAAACGATTTGAATGCTTTAACCTGCAATCAAAACTCAACCAAGAAAAGAGATCAAACTGCGCGACAAACTACTCGAAACTACGGAAGAGGTCCCTTGCGACCTGGTCGAGAGGAAAAAGAAAAAGAGAACACACAAAATTCGTATTTGAAAGAAAAAAAAACGCCGCAAAGAATACCAGAAAGTTGCAGTCAATGGCCACTCCTAAACCTCAACCTCAACCAAGTTCAGATGCAAACTCTGATCAAATGAATACCAACCAAGAAACCTGATGTAGTCATCGCAGGAGATTCACTTATTAAAATCGTTCAAGGTTGGAGGGTCTCTAAAGGTATGAAAGTCAAAACGGTGGTTAAAGCTTTTCCTGGAGCCTCCGTTGAAGACATGTTTGATTACATCAAACCTACAATTAAGCATCACCCTGAAGAAATTATACTTCACGTGGGAACAAACGATTTGAAGAACTCGGATTCAAGGTTGCTGAAGGAATTGTGGATCTAGGAAATTTCATTGAAGCCGAATCTTCCAAAAAAAAGGTAACAATCCCGAACTTAGTACCAAGAACTGATGACCACGCTTTGAACTCAAAGGCTAAACAGGTTAATGGCATTCTAAGAACGTATGCCAATCAAAATGATTGGAAAATTATCTCGCATCCTAATATTACAGGTGAACACTTAAATTATAGCGGTGTTCATTTAAATTTGTGCGGAACCAAGACGTTTGCTTCTGATTTTGTAAGTTATGTTAAAAATATTTGAATTCCTAATGAATTGCCGTGTCTTTCAAGAGAACCATTACACATTATAAATGAGGTTACTAAAGATACCCCACCAGATCTTACTAACAGTTTTTTGCCTACTAAACGTGGCTTTAAAATGGCTTCTCTTAGCATAACTAGCTTGACTAAGCATATCGATGAAGTTAAAACTCTGTTTGCCAATTATTCTTTAGATGTTATATCAATCAATGAAACAAGACTTGGTGAAGGTATGCTGAATTCTGAAATCTATATTTAACAATTATTCGCCGAAGGCGAAGTTAATATTGTTGAATAATCCCCGAGACGAAGTCGAGGGGATTATTCAACAATATTAACTGAGCCTGAGGTGAATAATTGTTTTAGTATATTCACACGAAGTGATCTCAACAGAATCAGAAAGGAAACCATTAAAAAACGATTAGTTTGATTGACGGGTGAATTAATGCGTGAACACGAAGCCATAAACAGTGGATGCGCAAAAGTTAGATCTTTACAGTATCTTCAAACATGGAAAATTTAAATTGCTACCCAAAAAATTTAAATTACTACCCAATCCTGAGAAGAAAAGTAGAGCTTGATTTTTTTTCTGTCAACTCACGGTGAATGAGAAAGTTTTCTTTGTCGCTTTTTGCAAACACTGTCAACAGCGGCTACGATCAAGGTGAGCGTTGTTTATCTCCAAAGTTCTTTGCCTTGTTAACTTGCTAGCACGTACAATTTTCGAAAATATTTGCCTTCCTCTTTTCTCCATAAATTAACTTCTATTTATAGGCAAATTGGTCTTGCGAGAAAATCCCGAAATCACAAAACTGTGACAAAGCGACCTCGTTTTCCTCTGTAGTGGTAAACATAGCTTCGAGCGTACAAAAAGTCAGGTACAGTAAACCACTTTACAAGAAATCACGCTGTTTAAACACCATGAAGTCTTTTCTTGCCTTCAAAGTCATCAGCACTTGGATATTCGTGTATTTTCAAAAAGGCTTTACTATGAAACTTTGGCAAAACACCCAGTTGACGACAGCGATTTTGTTCTGCTTTATATCCACCGCCTAGCGCGGTGAATATAACGTCAAAGTCCGAGATAGCTAAACAATCAGATTGCTTGAATTACCAAGATCACGGAGTGTGTATATACTAAACCCGGATACGAGATAGCACGACACGACAGAAATAGAAATGGCAGGGGTGTTTGCTTCTATATCAAAACCGCCATTAACTATTCTGTACGCACAGATCTAAATATAAATTTAAACAATCTAGAAAATTTGTGCCTTGAAATCAGCACGGATAATAGAAAGACTGGATAGGAAACCTATGTCACGTGGGCTGATTTCTTATCGCCGATTGGTTGGTTCGTGTTCCAAGATGGCGTTGGATGGTTCCATCATAGTGGAAATTTGTGACGAAACGATGCCGAAAATGAGGCGCAAACCTGTCGAAATGTTGGGGGTTTTTTGCCTACATGTTGTTCTTTTTCGGATTTTTTAGTGGTACTTAAAATTTTGGTGGGTGTTTTTCCCTTGTTTGTTGTCTTACGGCGATGGCGATCCTTCAAAGCCACACTTGAACCTTCGAGGTAAGCACCTCTTGTTGTTTTTTTTTGTGTTATTTGTCCTTGTCTTTGAGAAAATTGCGTCCCAAAAATTGACCTTACCAGGGCCATATTTAGTACTCTTGGCGACTGTTATGGGAGCCTTTGTTACGAAGGATTTTTCTTGTTTCTATCTTTAACTACGATTGACAGATGTTTTAAGGATGGAATTGTGGCATAGGCGTAGTTACAGACTAAATGTTGTTATTTTTCAGCCATAAATTTCGATTGAAAATGGCTGAAACTAACTACATTCGGAGCTGGCGCCGAGCAAGTGTACGCAAACGGTGTTTAAAGTTCCAGTTGACAGACTAATTTGTGTTGAGAACTGTTTCGCTCAAGTAATATCTTAGCTTAACCCTGCTAATTGTTCGTAAAGCAGTATGCTAATTTCCCTCATCTTTTAATGTTGAACTGATTAAACTACTAAATTACATATCCAGTGAGTACAATCGCATCACGTCGCTCCTCGCAGCTTGTATTCGAAGGCACTGAAAGGACTCGAATAATTTTTGTACTTTTCCCTTACATAAAAACTATAAATAATTGTTGCATCAATGGAAAAACACCTACTGACATTTCTTGTCCCCCGTTTAGGCTCCTAAGTGTTGTGGTTATTTTTTGAACAGTGTTTTAGTTTTCCTTTTGTTTGTCTTCATTGTAGGATTGGCTGAACACAAATGGTCAATGAAGACAGTAAAATTGTGGTCAAGTATTCTTTTGAGACGGCACAAATCAATCAATCTTTCTGTATTAAACGGCAACAAAGTTGCTTTTGTCATGCAGGAGAGCCAGAAGGTGGCATCTAAATTATTTATGATCAGAAGCTTTATTTATCACTTCTGGAGTGTATTTATTACTTCTTTGTGAGTGGGACAAATTAACTGTGTTTGAGGGTCAATGCTTGTATTAGCTACAGAGTCATGTGTTTAAGTTGGTTAGTGTTCTTCTCTGAAACGGTCCACATCTGAATCGCATTGTTTTTCAAACCAAAGATGGACTTGATTGACACTATTATTGTATTCGGTTTTTTGGAGATCCAAAACAACAATGTACCTGTAGATGATAAACCTTACCAATATATATTAAATCAAATTAATAAAACATATACCTGTACTTGTTTGGGGTATGAATTTTGTTTTGAACAACATGATAATGTGACCAGACAGTCATATTTTTTTCAATCCCTCATCCACTTACCTCAGACTAAACAAAACCCTATAACCCCTGATGTTACTGTTTATATATATATAATGTATATAAATATTGGAAATAGGAAAAAAAACACACTTTCATCCCGACAAGCCTGTTTCGTGATCGCTCACTCTTCAGGGATTTTAAAAATATCATTAACACTACACAAAAACTCAACTTTATTTCATCCTACAAAGAGGTCAGTATTTCAAAGATAATATATTTCTAAGTTTTTGAAGGTTCTACTATTAACCAGGAGAGTTTACTTCCCAGTTGTATTCTAGTACTTAACAATTAGCCGTTTTACATCACATCTTTCAAAGCGTTGCAGTTCGCTTTTTCAAAGAGCTGGCTGAAAAGTACCTTGGGTCATATTTGTACATTTATAGCTGAAAATGACAAAACAACTTGCTTGACTATGAAAATTGATTTGAAAAAGTTAGAAACGGCGTTTCCACGGTGGTCCGCAAGCAAATTTCCTTTCTCTGCTGTGAGCTTTTCCCCACTTTTTCACATTTCTCAAATACGGCTTCTTGTCACCGGTTGTCCGTAAGTAAAATTGAAGGGAAAATAAAACGCTTGTTTGAGCTGGGTATTTTCACCGCTAACAAAATCATTTTGTCAAGGGTTGTTAAATTATAAATTTCGACTCACGCAGAGCTTGTCGGTAAAAGCAGAAAAGAAATCGTCAACACCGCGTTAAAAAGAGTTAAAATTATTTCTGGTTTTCTTGTGGTTTGTAGAAAATTAGGCTGTGCCGTTTTTATAGGTGTTTTGTAGCTGTATACATGTAAGTTTTCGCATAGTTTTTATGTAGTTAGGCTTCCCGTTTGGTGCATAAAATTATCGCGCGCTAGAGTTATTCTTCGCTCTCACAAGTTTCATAATCATTTACTCTGTCTTTTGCCTCTACCGGTTTTGTACCATCTAACTGTTTTCTCTAAGTCCTCTTCATCCTTTACTTCAAAACATGGGCAATCTGTATAGTCGAAGACAGAGATACGAAATATGCGACGAGAAGTAAGACGCGCAAAACATCGGATGTAAGAGGTTGAATGGCTCTCGATAATGTGACGTCACATTTTTCCACTATGTTGGAACCGATCACGTCAGGCAGTTTCCTATCCAGTCTTTCCAGTATCCATGAAATTAGAAAACCGAATTCAAAACCGCTTGTTATTGTCACGTGGAACAGGCCACCTAATTCTCCCAATGAAGTATTCTCATCTCTAGAAAACCTTATTGGACGTCTTGACTCCGAAAATGGTGAGTTCTATTAAATGGGAGATATAAATTGCAACATGACTTCAATCTCTGACACTAATTCTCACTTGTTGTGGAACATCACTGACCTGTATGGCCTTCACCAACTGATAAACGATCCTACGCGCGTCACTGACACAACATCTTATCAAGAGGGGATAAAGGGGACAAAGAAGGCATCCCCCATACACACCCTATTCCACAGGTAATTCGTCTCGAGTTATTTTTAACACCACAGATCCCAAGGGGGATTAGACAACAGCCAATCACATAGCGCGAATGTGTTCCGCGTGAATGACCCACGCTCAGAGCCACGCGTCCTTCACGAATTGACGCAGAACAAAATGGCGGAAGACGCGGAGAGCGATGACTACAGAGAGATTTCTGCTAAAAGTGTGTCAGCGAAACGGAAATTAAAAAAGAATCGTCCTTCCTCTCTTGTATAGAGCTAACAGTACAGCAGGGAAATCCTTAACACACTGAACATTCTCTCAGGATCATTTATAATTTATAGTTTGACCAGAGCAATTTCTAGTTTGATACTTACTCTTTTATTAGTCTTTTATTATTCAACAAAAATAACACTTGGCGTCGTACTTGCTTTGTACAAACGACCGGTTTCAATAGACCGGCGAAATTTCTCATTTTATTAAAGCGCTGAGGTTACGACAACTTCGAGTTAAAGTGATTTCACGGGTTGTCAAAGAGCCTAGCGATTCCTTTTTCCCAGGTGAGCGCCGACTCACTTCGCTTCAATATTCAGGGATGCTCTCGATCTCTTTACGCTTTCATTGCCTTTCGCCCGACATGTTTGCACCTCGTTTATCGATGCGAAACCTCCACGAAACATCCACGCAGCGCGCGAGGTAACTTTATCCCGATTCTAAAAATAACTCGAGACGAATTACCTATGGAATAGGGTGTGTGGGGGGGATACCTTCTCTGTCCCCTTTATCCTCTCTTGATCTAATCTAATAGATCTGATTTATACTAACTATCCCGATAAAGCAGCCTGCTCTGGAGTTTGCCATGTCAGCATCAGCGACCATAGTCTCGTTTTTGCTTATCGAAAGCTGTCGATTGGAGCCGTTTCCAAAAGGCACAATAATATTAACTATAGAAGTTTTAATAATTTCAAGGGTGACCATTTTCGCAGCGACATTGCTCCTCAAAACTGGAATGTCTTAGACAATTTTCAAGACCCAAATGACATGTGGCGAGAGTGGAAAATTAAGTTCTTAAATGTTGTTGACACTCCTGCTCCTTTACGCACAAAGCGGGTCCGTTAAAAAAGATCCCAAAAGGATTACTTCAGAGTTGAAAAAACGTATGCATGAACGAGATATCATGAAGTTGAAAGCAATACGTTCAAATTAAAGAACCCACAGGATTGTGGTGAATTCCAACGACTTCGCAACAAAGTTAACAGTAACGTCAAGATCGCAAAGGAATCTTATTACAAACAATCATTAACTGAACACAAAAATGACTCTCGACGCACCTGGAAAACTATAAACTGGAACCTCCTCTATTAAAGAACTAATCGTAAACGGTGTTTCTATAAACAAAACTACCGACTTGGCAAATGCGTTTAATGAAAATTTTTTCACAATTGGCCCGAAACTTGCTGATGAGATCGCGTCGGAAGCTAACGGTGACAAAAGTTGTCCTGAATATCTTAACACTACTGACCAAAGACTCTGTTTTACTCCGACAAATAGCAGTCAAGCATTTTCACTACTGAATAAACTTAAGGTCCGTTTCAAACGTCGTGCTACTGCCGTGCCGAACTCAATTGCTCGAATCAAATTCGACTTTAGCACGGCAGTAGCCCGACGTTTGAAACCAAGTCGTGCTACACGGCAGTAGCTCGACTTGGTTTCGAACGTCGTGCTACTGCCGTGCCGAACTCAATTCATAAATTATAAAGACATTAGAATACATTTAAAAGTTTGCTAAACCGTTTCTACATTTTTGTGTTTTGTTTTCGGCAAGAGCCGTTGTATTCGACTGAATTAAATTCGACGTCTGAAACCAAGTCGTGCTAGTGTCGTGCTGCAGTCGAGCGGGCTTGGCACAGCAGTAGCACGACGTTTGAAACAGGCCAGCTGAAAGATTTGTACAAGAGGAGGTGAATCGAGAGGCACTCCACATTTGAAACAATTTTCGATTTGTTCGAATACATTATCATCACGTTTAATGAACATATGTGTACCCACAAATGATGACGTCCGGTTTATCCAAAGAACGAAAAATGGAGCTGAGATGCCAAAACTCAGACGATGGCGAATGAACTGCGACACAGTTTGATAAGATATGTTTGTAGGATGCAAATCCACTCGTAAACTGGCGTTAACACTATATTTGGACAAATTAAAGCAAACCGATCCGTACAACCAAGGATATATATACTTCGGACAAGACCAGCCACTCCGTACGAACAAGGATATATATTCGTATACCTGCCAACTTTTTCACATTTATAGGCGACACATTTTTTATCTTCAGAGTGCCAAAATTTTTCGTAGGGTCCGATAATATCCAAAGATGTCCGTAGACGTTACGAAGAGTTCCGTCTAACACGAACACGAGAACACAAAGGGACATTGACTTCCCTACTAAAAAAAAAAGAATTCGCAGAAAGTCGATCATCCACATAGACTTTACTTTTGTCTCCTTGGTTCCGGTTTCTTTAAATAACTAATAGCGAAGCGCGCGCGAGCGGAGCACCATAACTAAGATAATTTGGTAAACTATCCATCCGAGAAATTCTGGTTATGACGTCAGCGTACGTCCGTACGTACGGACTTTCCGGGTAGTGGAAAGTAGTCAGCATGGACTCTTGGGGTAGGAGAAAGTTGAGATTTTTTGGCGGGAAATCGCATGGCGCAACGTCGCGCAATTATATCGCGCAACTGGTTTTGGAAAAAGACATTTCAAGCAACTTATAAGCAAAAAGAGCCTTTGTAACTTTTTATTACAACTTACGAAAGCTATTATGTCAACAAGCAAAAGCAGAGAGATTTTAGCGTGTAGACGACAGGTTTTAAGCAGAGAGCAAAGAGAAGGTGAACGGCAGAGAGCAATAGTCAACAAGCGTAGAGCAAGCGAAGACGATCGCCAAAGAGAGTGCGTTAGAAGTAGGAGGAGAAGGCAAAATTTTAGCGAAGAAAGTCGGCAAGTAGAAAGAGTCAGGGCGGGAAGAAGGAGAAAAAATTATGGTGAAAAACGCCGGCAAGCAAAACGAGATAGACAGAGCTAGAATGAATAGACAAAGGCAACGCGAAAGAGAAATACAAAGGCAAAGAGAACGGCAGCAAAATAATGACATGATGATAGAAAGTGTTGTGTTAATGTCACTATGGCCCCGCGTTATTAACATTTTGATTTCAAACTGATCTCGGACGCGAAAATGCAGCCAATCATTTAAAAATACAAGCAGGGAAGACAGAGGCTTTTCACTTTTCTCACCATAGTCACGCGTTGATCACGCTCTACAACCGTCCAATTTTTATGCTCTGATTGGTCAAAATTTGACTGGTTCATGCAGAAAATTTATACAGCAT
>NC_133201.1:51055575-51153075 GCF_958299795.1 Porites lutea | reverse complement strand
AGAGATGTTTGTCTACTCCAACTAAACCTCCCGCAAAAATAGCAACATTTGCCTCTCGGAGACAGCGTACCAGCACAAAGGAACGAGGAAGAAGTGCAAGAAAACAAATCAAGCTGCCATAATTCAGTGCCAGCGGCAGTGTCTAATGTACAAACCATATCGCAAGCCCTGACCGAAGTCGAAAACAAGCGACATTTCTAAGCAGAGTCCTAGTCCACTGCATCACACCTTTTTGCTCGGACGCGCTCGTTTCACCGCCCAACCTTTATCCGCCCTGGTCGGGTGGTCCGTGTACGGTCACGTGATTGCCGAATTTTCTAGGATGGATAGATTTTCTATAAAGCTATGGGGCTTCGAATTGAGCCCGTGATCAAATAAAATATCAGCGCAAAACTTTAAACACTACGTGACCTCAATAGATATAAAAATGAGCCCGCGATCTACTCAGGTGGTGATGATCAGCGTGTACTCTAGTTTGACAGCTGACGATTAACCTTCACTAGAATGGCGAACATTCGAATTAACAGACTACGAGTGTGAGTAGGACACATCCGTCCGGCGTGTAGTGGAAAATGCCAGATCGTGTACCTGAGCGAACCTGAGCCCACGTTATTAGTTTTCTGATAGTGGTCTGCACATGTCCCATTTTGACAGCTGTCAATTGACCATAATTTGATAATTGTCAGCGGATGTCTGATTTTGACAGCTGTCAATCTAATCGTACTCATACGATTCATATGGCTTACATAACTAAGAGGCTAGTCAAGTTGCGCAAGATCTATTGTGACATTTGACATCGGCTTACATGAAGTGTGTGTACGGGTGGGCGGTCGAGCGTACGCTACGTCATAACCAAATTTTCTCGGATGGATAGTTTACCAAATTTCTTACCCATGGTGCTCCGCTTCGCGCGCGCGGGAGCTCCGCTAAAACTGAATAAACATAATAATTTCTTTATTATGTTGCAGCTAACTCTAGTATGTTCGTTCAAACACTCGCTACAGCTCCCACTGCAAAAGTGAGAACCGGCTAGCCGTATTTGTGATTTTGGAAATCCTTTTAACGGTTTAAAAAGCCCACGCGTGCTTGGATCGTCCTGAATACTGAATGAGTGCAATTTGTGCTGCATTCTATCCGAGGTCTGTATGATAAAAACAGTACCTCATGGTATTGTTTCACCTCAGATGTGATGTATAAATGGTATAAAAGGTTGGTTTACTCGCACCCGGATTTGTTGGCAAGATTTTGTAAAGTAAACTTGTCGAACGCAAAAAAATTCGGCCTGATTTTTTTCCAGGCCTAATTAATCTTACGGTGATCAAGAGCCATTTTGGCTCCTAAATGTCATCGAAGATGATTACTATTTTTTGGGTGTACATATGAGGATATTAACTCGATGTAAGATCTGGCTAGCCTGAATTTCATCCGATTACCTCGATCGTTATTACTCCCTTGGTAGTTGAGAGGAGAAAACGACTCGAAGCAATCGGATGAATTTCAGGCCAAGATTTGGCTCACTCTTGGGCTGTTTGCAAATTATTTTTCTCTAAAACCACTTAGCCTTTCCCTCAAAAGTCACATGAATGTGCTATGTGCTCTAAAGTTAACTGAATTGTGGAATACAAGTTTATTGTTTGATTTAAATTTGATTTAAATCATAAATATATTAATGGGAGCCTCGCTTTTAGCCCTGGCTAAATCTATATATTAAACATCGCTTGCAGGAGTACTCAAAATACCGCGCGTATCAAACGCTTTTTAAGATTACACATTGTTATAAAACCATTAAATAAAAAAAAATAAACACAGTAAATTCTTTATTATGTTGAAGCGTAACTCTTTTAGTGTTCACTGAAAATTTGGCGCTTGTCAAAAGTGAGAACCGGCTGGCCGCATAGGTGATTTTGGAAATTTTTTGAACGGTTTTGCTAAAAGCCCACGCGTGCTTCGTACGGTTCTGAATATTGAATGGGTGCAATTTGTCTTGAAAAATTGTGAAATACTGCATTTTGTCTGAGGTTTGTATGATAAAAACAGTGCATCATATTACTGTTTCACCTCAGATGTGATGTATAAAAAGTATGAAATGTTGGTTTACACGCACTTGGAGTTGTCGGCAAGATTTTGTTGAGTAAACTTGTCGAACGCAAAAATTCGCCCTGATTTGTTTTCCAAGAATTCGTTTTCCAGGCCTTATCTACTGTGATCAAGAGCCATTATGGCTCTTTGGCCATCCCCATAAAATGTCTCGTTTCCCATCGCCCTCCCTCTCGTGAAGGTGGGTCGGTCAGTCGGGCAAAAAAAAAAAGAGAATCAACACATGATTGCATATTAAATCTCACGTTTAGTCTGCAAGATATAATCAGATGGTAAAAGATGTATATTAACAGGACTATCAAATGTCTAAAAAGGCTACAAAAACGAAGCATCAATGATAATTTAAGACAATTGGTGTTAATAAGACAAGATCGTGTGCTTGTAAATTAAGGTACTTGCTTCTTTACAAGTGATTCTGGATTTTTTTTTTCTTACTTTTCCAAAAAAATGGGTCGGTCGGGCGATAGGAAACGAAACATTTTATGGGGATGGCCTTAAATGTGATCGAAGATGATTGCTATTTTTTGGGTGTATATATACGGCTATCTGATTCGATGAAACATTTTTTTTGCTCTAAAATCACTTAGCCTTAGCTTTCCCTAAAAACTCACATATGTGCCCTTAAGTTAACTGATTTGTGGATTACTAAGTTTATTGTTTGATTTAAATTATAAATTTATTAATGGGAGCTTCGCTTTTAGCCCTGGCTAAATCTATATATTACATTTTTCAAAATGTGTCAGTTAAGGCTGTAATGACTCAAACTTTTCCACCAGGTGTGAGATCCAAGTTTTCGATCCGCAGGCGTGACAATCACGCCTTAGGCGTGATACTTGGCAGGTATATATTCGTTGTCAAGCGTTAAAACGTCGTTACTTCGTGTGAATCGCTCCAACTGATATATCGAGTAACTCCGTACAACAACAAAAAACTCATCACGTGATCTAAAAGGGCGGGGAAACAAGAAAATAGGGAACCCAGCCGCAGCAATGTCAAATACTAGGGAGCTTAAGCAACCACAGGCGGCCCAGACGTAGTATGTGTCACTGGATGAATATATTAATATTCACAGAGAAAAAAAATAATATATTTTGTAACGTTTTGTTAGTTTCACAAGAGTGTGTATATTAGGTTGCATAATACTGCTGAAGCATTTGAGGCGTGCTTGTAAGGTGTCTCAAGGGTCTAGTACACCATTTAAGGTTTGTTAAGCTATGCAAGAGCCATTCGAGGTATCTCTTTCAACCCTAGTTTTTGTGCCATGTCGGTTTCTAAAACAGCGAGCGTCCCTCACGCGTCTTTGGAAACTAACAACGCCGGAGACTCTGCTCAACCGAGTGCTCTTTCCTTGGATACGTCCTTATCAAACGTTGAAACTTTGCAGTTATTTTCCCAATTTTTGGACGTCAGATTTGATCAAAAGTTCACCGTCTTTAAGCGCGATCTCGAGGTCAAAGAAGCTGCCACGCAATCGCAGCTTAAGAAGCTGAAAACCGAATCGAAAGCTTCAAATTCCTTTACTTTCAAGGGAAACAAAGTACAGTACGAACTTACCATCTCTTTGCACGACTTAGTGGACGGTGCCATTAAGAACATCTCAAAAGAAAACCTTTCAGCAGCGATCTCCGAACTTGAATCGGTAAAGACGCTACAAACTGAAACAAGCTTATTCGTTTTGCGGATAAGAATCCCGCGGGCTGGACAGTAGTTGAAGAGTACGAATCAGATGAGTTGGCGGAGGATTCTGAGGATGATAAGAGGCTTCGTTCAGCAGACAGGCATTGGCCAAGAAGCGAAGGAATTAGAAGGAATTCGTCTGCCCGACCTAGCTGTACAAGTACCCGTCAGCCATCGAGTAAAGTTTCTTCTGCTGGGCCTTCCAATACTCTTCCTGTTAATCAGCAGCGAGCTTTGGCAATAATCGGTCTACCATTCAGCATAGTGAATTTGTAGAGTAAGCTATTATTTCTGATCTTCTTATAGCAGGCTCAGTGGTTGAATGTGGGTGTGCCCCTACTGTGGTTAATCCCCTGTCAGTTTCCATTCAGGCTAATGGTAAGAAAAGGCTCATATTAGACTTGCGATATCCGAATCAATTTGTTAAGAAATCCAAGATTAAATTCGAGGACGCAAAAACCATGCTTTATTCCTTTCTCGATTGTTCTCAGAATTGGCTATTTTCCTTTGATATCAAATCTGGTTATCATCATATTGACATTTTTCCCCCAGACCAAGAGTTTTTAGGCTTTTCCTGGTCTAAGGATGGGGTTATTCGATTTTATAAATTTGCTGTTTTTGCCATTCGGCATTTCCACCTGGGCGTTATATTTTTACAAAAGTTCTGAGGCCCGTAATACGTTATTGGCGTCTCCAGGCTATTAGAATCGATGTATATTTGGATGATGGCCTAGGCGTATGTCCAACATTTCCTGACTGTTATTCCCAGTCTATGGCTCTGAAATCAGATTTGTCCCAAGCGGGCTTTGTAGCTAATAGCGTTAAAAGTATATGGGTCCCAGTTCAGTCTCTCTGATGGTTGGGCTATCAATGGGATTTAAAGCATAATTGTTATCTATTCCTGTGGAAAAAATCGACAGGCTACTAGCGAGTATTGACATTGTATTCCCTCAAAGTAGATTACAGCCAGGCAACTGGCCTCTGTCACCGGAAGTATTATTTCTAATATGCTTCTTTTTGGCAATGTGTGTAAGCTGATGACCAAAAGCCTACACAGGGCTCTCGATCGCAGGCAAGGGTGGGATTCCTGTGTTGAATTGGACCCATGTGTTCGCAAGGAGTTAGACTTTTGGAAGAATAACGTTTCCAACCTGAATTATAGGTCGTTTCTCAATACTGTTCGTAAGACATCTCGCATTATCTATTCAGATGCCAGTGCTACTGGCTGTGCTGCCTTTATTGCAATTGATGATACGCACGTCTCGCATATTAACTGGGATTCATTACAGATGAACCATAGCTCTACCTAGAGAGAACTTCACTGCGTCAGTTTTTCTCTGAAAGTTTTGTACAGCTTCTCTCAGGCTGCGATGTTAAGTGGTTTACTGATAACCAAGCAGTTCCTTCGATTCATTTTGGTAGTATGAAGGAGCATTTGCATATCTTGGCGCTCGACATATTTCAGACCGCCAAAGATAATAAGATTGACATTGAGATTGAGTGGATACCTCGTACTCAGAATGAGAGAGCAGATTATTTGAGTAAGATTGTTGGTTATGATGATCGGGCAGTCAAAGATTGCTATTTTCATGCCGTTACCTCTGTTTGGGGCCCCTGCTCAGTAGACTGTTTTGCTAGCTACAAAAATCGCAAGTTTCCAGGTTCTATTCCAAGTACTTTAATCCAGATTCCTTGGGTGTCGATTTACTCGCCTTTAGTTGGGTCGGCGAATCATGTTGGCTTGTGCCACCTGTTTCGCTAGTTAAGAAGGTCATTCTTTATGTCTGTTTGCGTCGGGCAGTTGTCGGGGAATTTTGGTAGTTCCTTATTGGCCGTCAGCCCATTACTGACCCCTTTTGGTGGAAGGCGGGGCTGTTTTTAAGTCATTTGTTGCAGATTGTCTCTACGTTGAGAATGGTAAGGATGTTTTTTCTCCATGGGGGAAACAATAGTTCCCTTTTTGGATCGGAGAATTTTAGTACCCCAGTGCTTTTTCTGTTGCCCAACGGGGCTGTACGGGAATCTGTATAGGTTCACGCGCTGTGGAGTTGTACGCCGCTAGGCCGCTGGACCAGTGGGCCACTGGGCCACTGGGCCAGTTTACGACGAACGCACTTGTTTTTGCCAGTACATGAGGATTGTACGTTTTTACGCCACTGGCTGTCTGTATGTAAACCGTTTTGGCAGGTTGACTTTTTTCATTATTGAGGCTTCTTATTTTCATCTAACTTGCTCAGTCGTTTGCTCGTTTTCTTTTCTTATTATGTTCGTGTTTGTACAAGGTGGACGTGCGTTTGCTTTGAAGATTGCTCATGTAAAGGATCCAGAGCTTCGTAAGTTAGCAGCCGATCTTCCCTTGCGTACCATTAAAGCGAAGAATCCTTCGACGACGGAGCGCTACTCGAGAGCTTTTCAGAAATTCAGGGAATGGTCTTCACCTTATAACGAGGTCGTTTGCCTGCCATCCGACGAAATATCGCTTGCTCTTTATTTAGAGTCCCTGATTTAGGGTGGTTCCCCTTATTCTTCCCTTGAGTCTGCTTGCTATGGTATTAATTGGGCGCATAATTTTTATGGTTTTCAAAGTCCCTGCGATTCCAAATTGGTTAAGAACGTGCTCGAGGCAGCTAAAAGAGGTCTTGCGAAACCTGTTTCTAAAAAAGAACCCGTTACTTCCGCTGTGATTTTAGATATTTGTAACAGGTTTGCCGGTCCTAATGCTAATCTTTCTGATCTTCTTGCGTAACCGCGTATACTTCTTTTCTCCGCTACAATGAGTTAGCTAGCCTACGCTGTTGCGATGTTAGTTTTTTCGATTCTTTTGTCAAGATTTATGTTTACAAAAGTAAAACGGATGTTTATAGGGATGGTGCCTACGTCTTGTTGGCAAAAACAGGGTATGTTTCTTGCCCCTTCAATCTGCTTCGCTGACAATTAATTGACAGTTGATTGACTGTAGTAATCATTGCATTGCATTATCATTGTTATAAATTGTAACTTTATGTTAAAGCTTTTGCAATACTGTAACTGCATAATTATAGTCATGCAAATAAAGCTTATGTTGTTGTTGTTGTTGTTGCTTCGCAGATACGTTTCTGCTGCGAATTTAGATTTGTCGTCTTCGTTACCCTTTTTTCGCTCTTTGTATTTTCATACGGCTACCTCTACACCGTAATTTTAAGGGAGTTATTATAACTCCAAAAATGGAGTAAAAATTTTAGGTACAGGATAACCCCTTTTTGGGGGTTATTTTAACTCCTAATTTAACTCCGAATTTGGGGTCATTTTTACTCCCGAAAAAGAGTTCTTTTTATTCCCAGTCTAGAATTAAAATCACTCCGAAATGGGGTTACTATTACTCCATACATGGGTTGTTTTTACTCTTTTTGGAGTTAATTTAACTCTGAAAGTGGAGTGAAAATTTTAGGTACAGGATAACTCCTTTTCGGGGGTCATTTTAACTCCTCAATATCTGGGGTCACTTTTAATCCTGAAACTCCTTCAGTTTTCAACAAGGGGAGCCCTGGTTTTCGAATTCTTCTAACGTTCACATTGTTCGTCCAGCCGCTTGCATAGGTTCTTGTCTCTACTGGACCTATTTGCTTGGATTAATGAAATAAACAGTCCTTTCCAGAACAGCGACAATATTTTGTCCACAGTGGCGAGGGTGGACGACAATTTGCCGCCTAGGAAAAAGGCAAAATCTAGCCTCGGCTATGCAGCTGAATGGAAGCTATGGTAAGGAAAAAAGTTACGTGCGCGATATTTTTTTTTGGTTATGATTATTATTATTTTCAAAACTCAGGGGTCTCCAACGACGATTTCTTCCTAAATGCATTTAAAACACTTTTAAGGCTGTCCAGAGTAATTAAGATCTCTAAAAATGCATTCTAAGTGGCGCTAATACATAGATGCTATCTATAGTTTGTTCATACCAAATATAAAATCGTTTTAGTTTGATTAGAATATGTAATGGTAACAGGACTGAGTGGAGTCCAATTCGGTCTATAATCATACGAGTGATTAACAAAATCGGACGACCGCGTAGCGGGAGTCCGATTTGTTTAATCACGAGTATGATTACAGACCGAATTGGACAACACGAAGTTCTGTTACCAATTAATCATAACTTTAACAAAATTTGTGATATATAGGGCTCTTTTTAAATCAAAACACAAGAAATTCCAAGATTTTTTCGCTAGCAATGAAAAAGAAAAAGCCATTTAAGCGCGAGCGTGATGGCGCGTACTGTCCAATTACTTAGGCATGACGCGTACTGTCCTATTAAACTGTCCTATTAAAAGGCTGAAATCAGGGCAGTTGAGAACCAATCAGATTTAAGAATTTTGTTATAGTTATGATTAAAGTCAAAATAGGACGAGTCGTCGAAACTCCCATGAACTAAAATAGTCCAAAAGTAATAGGGCCATTTATACGAGGAAAAATAAGACGCGTCTTACATAAGACGCGTCTTAAATAAGACGCAAACTTTCCGTATAAACGGCACATTTCGCCTAAAATAAGACGCGGCTGAGCTAAGACGCGTCTTATTAGATAAGACATGCTCGTATAAATGGTACAGTTCGCGTCTTATTTAAGACGCGTCTTATTTTTCCTCGTCTAAATGGCCCTAATGTGAACGTTAGAAGAATTCGAAAACCAGGGCTGCCCTGTTGAAAACTTACGGACGGTCGCGCGATCGCCTTTTGTTTTCCAGTCAAAACTAACGCAGCGGACCCTCGCTCAGTGTTGATAGACCTAAAAGCAATAGTACCATCCCTTCCAAAGCAAGTGTTGTATTGTCGCGCGGACGGGGTCGGTAAGCTCGACTATTCACGTCGCGTATTAAACCTGGTAGTTTGCGGTCATATCGAAGCGTAAAGATCAACAGTGTTTGTTGATGAGCGAGCGATTATTGTGCAGTTGCGATGGGTTTTGAGGAGCACGTTACCTGCAGATTAGCCGATGGCAGTTTGGAGCGGATTCGTCGATTATTCTCGAATTTACAGCGCTTCGCGTGAAGGCGTAAGGCGCGTAGAGATGGTCCGTTTGTTTTGTAGCCAGCCTTGAATTCTTCTTTAGAGGATAGTACCTACAATTGCAAAACTCAACAAAATGCCACTTTAACCAGCCAGGAAAGACAAGGATACGTTCAGTTAAAGGTATGTTAGCTTTGTTTTGTTATATTTTGACTTTTGGACTATTTTAGTTCATGGGAGTTTCGACGACTCGTCCTATTTTGTCCATGTGAATATTAATATATTCATTCAGTGACACGTACTACGTCTGGGCGGCCTGTGAAGCAACTGACGACGACCACAACGACGACTTCGAAAAAACAATAGGTTTAATGGTCAAAACAACAGCTCTTCACGTACATCACTCTTTTTAGTACATTTCCTTGACGTCCACTGCACGACTGCGCCGTGAAACCTCCTAATTTGACGATTTATTGAGGACGTGGCCATACAACGACGAATTTTTCTTGCTCTTTTTGATCCTGAATAAAATCCTTAAGAATTCAACTCCAGGAAAAGTCACCTGCATTTGACATATTGAGCGGGTCCAAATAGACGCGATTAACTTTGAAAGAACGCAAATTCATTTTTTAACCAACTTTTTCACTGCCGTCGTCGTCGTCCTTGCTTAAGGTCCCCACTATTTGGTGTAGAGAACATAGAAATCGAAGTTCTAAGCTGAAACAAGCCACTGGCCGACTATGTTGGAGCAAAAAAATCTGAAAATCAGGCCAGTTTGAAGTGGATTTTTTTTTTATCCGGCTACACTTTCCGTGGTCTCCAGTGCGTACATGTACAGCTAAAATATGGAAAAAATATATTTTTTTATTCCCTGATGAAGCTGTTTTATCATTAAATCGGGATGATTGATGCATTTTCATTTTTCGCACCATATTGGTGTCTTTGTGTTAGTATTTTCCTTATCCTTTTATTATTCCATAATTCTGATGGCGTCTCCGGCCTTTTTTGTCTATAAACATTGTACTACACGAAAGACGAGCGCTCCCGTGGAATACGCTTAAGGCAAGAAAAATATACCTTTCAACTTCTCGCTGACTCTTCAAAACTATGTATAGCTATAGTTTTGAACGATGAATAGAATAGCCCGGCCTTAGAAGTGGTCAAGTATTCCGAAGTTCAGACACGAAGTTTGTTCGAATTAGTATGAGATATCCAAAAACAATCACCCTATATTTTTTGTCAAAAGTAAATTGAACGCAAAGAGTCTTTCTATTTTTTTTTTTTTTACTTCTTCACTCCTACAGGGCAAAACAGCCTTCCCATTATAAAGAAAAAAAATTTTCGGTGCTCTTATACCTCAGTCTTTAACTGGTCATAGTATTCTTGCAGCTTTTGGTTTCCTGCGTTGCTAGGTAAATAGGTACATTCTATGGTACATCTGGGTGTATGGGCGCCAAAACAGATTGTCCGTCTCTATATCATTAAAGTAATCTGTTCTTAGTATTACAAAATACAAAGTTTACCTTTCTGTTCAAACACTGCCTGCTCAAAGCATCCATTCAATGTAATGATACGATGAACAATAGCTAGCAGTGTACAGTAAAACGATAACTGCGTAACCTACACAGTAACACCAAAAATGATGCATAAAACTTCTAGACAAGAAATAGAAAACTCGCTCAAACTGCGAAAGCCCAGTAACCTCACTTTGTTAATTTTAATGCATGCGACCAGAAATCATGTCACTCTTTACTTAACAGTCCCATACAATAGACAGTTAAAAAGACATGGGTGCGCTCAAACGAGAATATAAATGTGCCGTTTATATTCACAATGCAAACAATAATTCAGTGGACAAAGCCTATTGGCTCTTCCAAATACTTTCCTTTCAAGGGAAAAACCCCCAAAACCCTGAGACAATGTCTTTTTTTCACATTTTTTGCCCTCCGGGCGAAGAAAAAGTCTATTCGAAGCAGATTTGATTTACGCGCGACTTTCGCATGAGACCTATACCTTTAGATCTCATAAGGCACGATATAATAATAACAGTTGACTATGTCAGATGATGGATATTTTGGAAATGAGCTCTAAAGAGAGTCCAACTAAACTGCATATTTGCAAGTTAATTAGTTCAATTTATAATTTTATTATGCATATAAAGTAAGGTAGTGTAGACGTGGATCTGTGGATACTTCGTTGCGATGGCAATTGACTGAGAGGCGACAACTTCCTCTTTCAGCAGCGTCCTTTTTCTCTACCCTAGCTGAAAATAAGGGCTGTCTGTTGCTTTCGGGTTTTACAAACTCGCGAAACGCACACAGGCTGAGATTATTTTTTGAGGTAAAACTAAAAACTTTCATACTATTGATCAAGCCTGTCTGAGTTGAGGCAAATAAAATAGCGGCAGATCAGTGGGGCGTGAGTTGCTGCACCCTGAAGGTTTAACTTCCACTAACTTGCAAAGCAACGAGACAAGTCTTTTTTACTCTACGTAACAGGATCACTGAAAGGCTGTGTGATGAATACGACTATAATGTTGTGATTGAAAACCGTACAAGAAATCAGGCGATTATAAGGAAATCAAAAAGACGTTTATAATGATTAAGATTGATTTCCTGCTTATACATAAATAGCCGGACTAATTTCATTATGTTAAAATTCATACTGTCTGGGGAATAGAACAGGAGAATTCGAAACTAAGTTTTGAGCTGAAACAGTCCACTGACCATGTTGGAGCAACATCTGAACACCAAGCCAGTTTGAAGCGATTTTTTATCCGGCTACTGTTTACCTGGTCGCCAGAGAGACTAAGCAAATAAATAAATTCAATAAAAAGTCCCGAGCTCATGCTACTGCTTCCGCTTCGGCGGACCTGTAGTTCCGCCCCGATGTTAGGCAAGTTTGTAAGATACTTAGAAAACCTATCCGCGGTTTTGTAGTCGAAGGAAGAGCGCTCTCGAGGAATACACTTAAGGAACGAAAAATAAATCTTTCAACTTGTTTACTGTTTTGTTGACGCTTGTTGACGCTCTTCAAGACTGTGCTACTCATGTGTTAACGATGAATAGGCCTTAAAGGTGGTCAAGTATTGCCAATTTCAGTTACCTCGTTTGTTCGACTAAGTCTGAGTTATTCAAAGCAATAAACCTCTCTTTCTTCTCAAAAGTAAATGGAACACAATGAGTCCCTCTGTTTTATATGCTTCGACACCCCTGGAGGGAAAAACAACTTTCCCACATTAAACCAAAATTTATATTGTTGCTCTGATACCTCAGTCCGTAACTGGGTGTATGGGCGCCAAAAAAAGATTGTCTGTCTCTACATGACTGAAGTAACTTATTCTTAGTTGTCATAAGATACAAACATTACCTTTCTGTTCAAGACAGAAATTGCCAGCTCAAAGCATCCATTCAATATAATGATACGGTGAACAGTAGCAAGTAGTGTACAGGGAAACTATTAGGGCGTATAAACCTATATGAACACAAAAAAGATTACTGTGTAAAAAACGTCTTGTTTGGCTCAGACTACCTACTCAAAGTCCAATGACGCCAGTTTGTAAACTTTGATGCGACCAGCGAAGAAGAACCAGCGCCCACTTCTGATATGGTTGAGAAAGCTAATGTGACTGACGATTCGGATAAGTTTTAATATTCTTGGGTTGCACGTGACGTCACCAAAAACCAAACTAAGAAACTATCGATTCTCCTGAGTTTCTACTTTCACGAGGTATTACAGTACATAAACATCTTTACATAAATTAATTTTTGGTTCGAAAGGGTTCTTCGTTTTGCGAGAGAGGACGCTTGAATTTCCAGGCTTTTGCGTGACACGGTATTTAGCTGGCGGCCGGGAAAGCTCTTATGTGGGTTAAAAACATTACCGATTTTGGGAGATTTTGCAATCTAAACATTCCTTGTCTCAGAATAAATATTACTGTAATCTTTATGAGTTCCTTAAGCGAAGAATTCACGCGTTAGTAGGAAAACTCGAAAACAGATGTTTCTGTTGGTATCCGGCGGCCATATTGGTGTTCCTGAAAGGGACACCAACATGGCGTTTCCATACAAAGCTTTATAAATTTAGGTAAACCGTTTTTCCCAATATCTCGCATTTGAAATATTTCAGAGACCTGATTCTTGGCAAGGGTTTTTGTATATTCATCTTTTTTCATTTCCCAGATTCTAGTCCTTCTGTACTGAATGGTTTGTATTTTTATTTTTCTTTGCGTGACAGTGCAAGCCGGGAATTTAGACATGTCAGCCCCACCCTCGAAATCGCGGAAGCCTGTATGGTACAGATAAAGACACAGGCGTCCCAAGTTCACTTTACGAGTGTGGAATGTAAATTTACTTTCTCTCAAGAGTCGGTTCCGCATTACAGGCGACCGTTGAGACTTTGTTTGAGAAATAAAATACTTAGGTCTGCGAACGCTAAATATCAATAATATTTAACCTTTTTTCTATAAAATAAACAAAGGAGACCAACCTTTGATGTATTCCTGTGTTCTTTGACGTGAATTCCTCGTTTCTTTTGGCTTTTAATGTGTGACACCTATCATTCCCTTCATAAGAAGAAATAAATTTACTCCTAGCTCACGGGCTTTCCCTCGGCTGACCGCAAGTAAAGTACGGCTTCTCTATAAGTTCCCACTTTGCACAGACTTCCTTTGATGCTCGACTCAGGGGTGTAGCTCCTCATTGGTCGGTTTCCTTCATTTCTTGAAACGCATCTATAACTGGGGCAATCAGTATCAGGATCCTGACCTTGGGCTGAAGCCGCACTACTGCATTCTTTGGTGTGACCACAGATCCTTTACATTATTCTGTTGTTTACCTCAGTGCAGCCTGCTGGTGACTGTTGCTTCCTATAGTGCTGCAGTGGAAACACGCGATGGGCATTCTCCAGTATTCCGCCTACAATGTAGGTCTTGTCCTGTGTGCTTCCCAGGCCAGTGTTGGATCTCATCAACATATTCTTGGAGGCGTTCAAGCCAACGAGCTAACTGTCCTTGGAGTTCTTTAAACCACCAAGACTTAGGAAGGTTTGAAGCTCTTTCACATTCAACGTTTGACGGCTTCGACTTTCTTATGATCAGTCTTCCGTCAGGCAGCACTATATGTCTGGGAAAAGCAACTTTTAATTTTCTTTTACGGCTGTAACATTTTTAATAGGCTTCTGTTTCAAGCCTTCAGATCTTCTCCGCAAAAACACCAACCGTAGGTGGTGATGACGAAGATGATAACGACCAAATCGGCCGTAGAAAAAACCTCGTTCCCAGGGTTCTCTCCTACCCGCCCTACCGTAGGGCGGGTAGGAGAGAACCCTGGGAACGAGGTTGCCGTAGAAAGTGGGTTCAGGAAAGGCCACTGAACGCCAAATTGTTAATCCGAAGAGCACTGCTCTCCACTGAAATTATCCTTGATGAAGTGAAAGGCAGTTTTAGACCTATCCTCCTTTTTCACTTCCATCTGCCAGTACCCGAATACAGGCTAGAAAACCAGGATAAATGCCTCAGATGGTGAAAACCTCTTTGATGAGTTCCCTGAAGTATTACGAGGGTACCTCCCGTGGTTCACCCATTGAAGAAAGGCTAGGGACGGGGAAGGAAAGAAAGTGTTGGCTTTTTAGAGAAAGTTGCCCTTAAGTAGCCAGCCGATTGGGTAAGCCGCCTTGTTTAACGTGACAAACCCGCTGGGTCTATTCGTGCGAGCTTGGCCCCCAATAAACCTTGACGCCAGTTCAAGAAGACTAGTTGCTGCGACAAGCATGTAGCTAAGCCTAAAAAGTTAGTAAGGTTATTTGATTCTGAAGGAGATTCAGCCCCTCCCGACTCCCGATAGCAAAATGATAAAACTTCTTGCATGTGATAACTATTCCCCGCCACTACAGATTGACGACGGCTATCAGGTTTTCCTGCCAAAATGACGCTAGTTCACGCGCCAGCAATACTCAGTACAAATGTATTGAGAAAATCTCGTACAAGTAGTCACCCTCGTCTCAGAATCTAAAGCTCTCCAATATCAAGCATGAACAAGAGAAAAGGTTATGAGTGTAAATATAATGATCACCAAAAACACACCTTTGATCTTTTAAAAAATTCCCCTCACTATACTTTTAAGGGAAAATATGGAGATCGGTCTAGAGAATTTGTATGTGGATACACTGTAACTGCCGTGTTTTTCCTCCCAGTAGCTAACAATCGACGTAGCCGCTTAACCACGTCCCAGTTGTTCAAAAGCTGGATAGCACTATCGATCGGACAAATATCTTTCCAGTGGATAAGTATTGGGGAAACCAATTGCACTATCAACTGGATAGAGATTTATATGGTGGATAGCGCTATCCACCTTTTGAACGACTGGGGCCTGAATAAAAAATTCTGCAAACAACATAACTGAATAGACCAAAAATATTTGCACACTAGACATTACCAGTCCACCCATTATTTACCGGTGTGCTTAAATTGGCATAGCAAAATTCAATAACTGTGTTTCACAGGTACTTGAATAATAGTAAGTTTCAGATTGCCAAGTAGTAAAACACAAAAAGCATGCCATTCAGTAAAAATTAATCTGAATTCGAATTTAATACAGAATATACCGTAACAGTACTATTGTCCTTGCACATTGTAGCCTGCGTAGCATGCGCTCAGTGGAAGTAGTGGGCGTAAGAAAGAACGGGCGCACGAGAGGGAGACACGCGCCCGTTCTTTCCTGCACCCACTACTTCCAATCGCCTGCCAATGTGAATTTGTGAGAAATATATGAAGTGCTTTGTACATGGCCTATGATATGACTATGTACAAGATATTGAAATGGCCAATATGGCGTGCGAAAGCAAGACAAAAATTATTACAGACTGTAAAGTTACGGTATCTGATGAGAAAGGCCACTATGACTTGGCGCAGTAATATCTACTACACTATGTTTTAATTAGTAATTTGAGTATGAATAAATAACATTAAATAAAAACAAGGTGGAAGTAAATTTTGCATTCACAGTGAAATGTTTTAGACCAAAATGCAGCCGTCCTCTCTCCTGTAGGATTCTTTTAACCCCACCATCTAAAAACTCCAGTATACCTTTTCAAAAACATGTCTTTTAACTAAAAAATCTTTTTTTGAAACTCCCATTCCCCCCCCCCCCCCCCGCCCCCCAGAAAATTTCAAATGATCTTCTTAGCTAGGAGAGGTCGGAAATCATAAACGAAAGCAATTGATAAGACTTTTTTCTCTACAAATTTTGACCATACAGTTCTCAAAATACTTTACGGACAGTGGCTGGGCATGATGACCGGCCAAAGAAATTTTTGCTCGGTCAAGTCTCCTTTCTGACCAGCCACAATATTGGGATAGAAGTTGACTGATCCTTGCATAATTTTTATTTGTATTTTTGCAAAGAGACAAAAATTTATAGTTTTACAGGGGAGAATAAATTTGGCTGTTAGTTTAAGAATGGGAGTGTGCATGACCAGTCAACATGACTGGCGACAGAAAAGTCACCACTTGGGCAAGACATCTTCCATTGACCAAATATTATTTTGAGCCCTGCACTATAAATAGTTTGAAAAATGAATGACAAATGGAAATAATCGACTTCTTCAAAAAATTGGTCATCTCCACTACCCACAAATTTCCATGCCCATCTTGACAAAAATTTTTACTCATTAATTTACTATTTAGGTTTACATAAAAAAACTTGTGATATCTAAGGGTGCTTTCCATTTGTCAGGACTGACTGGCCAGAACATCACCATCGTAATGAGAATTTCACTTTTCATCAAAATTATCCAGTGAGAACAATCAAATCCTAAAAACTATGCACCAAGGAGATGGGTTTTTACCTAAAACTCTTGGAAAAAGCCTATTTCATTGTCAAAATGACTGGTCTGACCATGGTCTGGCTGGCCAGTTCTGACTTTGGAAAGCACCCTAAGACATTATGTGAACCCATGACCTCAATCACCTTGAATTTAATGGTTTCAAACAAGGATCTTCTCTTATGTCCAATCAAATGATTTGATTTGGGGAATGAAAAGTTTGACATTTGAACCAAATAGAAAATATATCTACAGTATGGCGTCATCTCCATTAATTACCCATTGTGAGTGAGTATTATCTATGGCTGTTATTGCAATCTATTGGAGGTTTTATACACTTTATAAACATTTTTTTAAGGATTCTCCAGGAGAAACTGCCACTAATTCAGTTTCCCTGCTGAGTTGCATGTACAGTATTTGGTGATCTCTTTCCCAACACCTGCCAAGCCACAAACACTAAAAGGTTACAAGAAAAAGCTACTCATTTCATAATTCTATAATTTTACAAAATATTTACAGCACAACTTTCTGCACATTATATTTGAAATGCACCCCTCATCTCCATTAATTGCCCAGTAAGTCAGTCAGTAAGTAAGTAAGTCATGTTGAGTTGCAGCAATAACCTTGATTTTCATTCTCTTCCGGCACTCCATAGGCACCATGAAGAGTAAAACTGCCAGGACCACTACGTTCAGACTCGAAAGACAGATATTGTTCATGACTCTCGCATAATTTGGAAGCCATAGTTTCAAAAGCTTCTTCCACATTAGTGCAGTCCTTGGCACTTGTTTCTAACCAACACATTGAATTCAAATCTGCAAATTCCTGAAACAGTGAAACATAGTATTATTAAAACAATTTAGGAAATTAGCAACCAAGAACATGGTAATGGAAATAACCCCCTGGCAAATACAAATATCTGGGGTTTCAGACGGTCCACAATAGATTTTTTCAACCAAGCATCCTGCTGCTATTTTTCATTTTATCCAGCCATATGACTGCAATCCCGCTGCCTGGTTATAGCCCCTCACACCATGTTTCAACCTTTACGTCATTCATAATCATTGTGGGGAAAGGAAAAGACTTACTTAAGGCATAGATCCTTAGTGTGTTCTAAACTAAAGACACAAAAACTCCACTTACAGTGTATGGAGGATTGAACTGAGTTATTCACTGTTTTTTGAACAATTTTTCTGGGGTTACTACATGTAGCTATTCATACATATGTATTCATCAAAAATATCGTTAATTTTATTCAGGCAGGAGGTAATGTCATGTCCACTCCAAAGGGATCACCACCTTACCATGGTAGAGCTACTGTAAAATTCCGAAAATAAGCCCCTCCATGTATAAGCCCCTCCAAATATAAGCCCCCGAAACCGGTAATGCAGAAAATGCTCCATTAAATTGCCCCTTCAAATAGAAGTCCCCTGGGGGCTTGTATTCGGAAAATTGCCCTCAAATATAAAGTAAAACAAAGCAAAAATGGTAGATTTATTCCCAGCTATAAGGCTAGCCCAATCGATTTTGAAATGCAAATTTCCCTCCGTAGATAAGCCCCTCCAAAAATAAGCCCCTCAAAAAGGGCCTTTGGAAAATATAAGCCCCGGGGCTTATTTTCGGAATTTTACGGTATGTTGGCTGGAGTCAGGTCCAAGGATGACCAGACTAAGTGTGGTGCCCTGGTCCCCCGGGGGGGGGGGGGGGAGGGGAGTGGGCTGAGGACTGATACCCTATCCCACTAAACTCTGTTATTACAGAAACCAAAAGAAGACAAAATTCACTTTGTCAAGGGAACACTGTCGCCCGTCCTCAGAGGAAGTGAAGACCGCTGCAGCTAACCGGGATAAGTGGAGGGACAATCTGTGAAGGCCTTATGGGATATGTACCACAAGGCGCAAAGAGGATAGGTGGGTGAGGTGAGGTAATGTCATGTGCATTGTGCCCCAAAAATGAGCAGAAACAAATAAATTAAATGAACATAATTCACTTGGGAAAAGTCCCAAATGACGGTGGACAAACCAGCTGGCCTACAAGCAAGACAAATGAGCTGAACATGCAGCTAACAAGAACATATTCAACATATTTAACCTGGGGCCTCCGCATTGCAAGTCCACTGCTCTAAACACTCAGCCATACTACCTCATCAAGGATCAGAGGCAAAATCACACTTACTTTAATGTCATCTTCATTGACTTCTCTCTTATCTTTCAAGTCACATTTGTTAGCCACTAATACTTTAATTGTATCTGAACCACTAGAGAAATAAAAAAGAAAACAAGAAATAAAAATATTAAATAATCAAGTAAAAAATTACGTAAGACATTACTAACAGTTCAGCATGCACATGAAGTGAGTGACCAATCAATGGGTGAAAGCTAAGTCAAAGTGTCACCCATAAACTGGCCCAGAATATGAGCAAACCCTTCTGCATTTGATACTTCTTATATTAGTGATTAACAATGACTGAGGTAAATTAGGCACCATGTATGGCTGTCCAGAGGTTATCCTAGTTCTTGGAGGTGTGCCAATCTTTGATTATTATTGATCAATGATTAAAAACCTTAACTGATTCAATAATGTTGTCTTTTCAGTGTACTGATAATAAATGTCACTATCATCCATAAATAACATAGCACCAAAATCAAACCTTGACATTATTTTCAGTTGACTTTCTTAGCTTACAGCAGAAAAATAAATGGAATTCTTTTAAAGAGATTTTTCTGATATTTGTAAAAGATGATTCATCAGTTGGCTTTAATGCAATTATTTCTCAGTGACAAAATAACAACTTCATGAAACATGGGACCCAACAAACATCAGAAATTTATTTCCTTTGAAAAACTAGTCATGATGGCCAGTTTTCAAGAAGACCAGTTACAACCCTTTTTAGTTTTCTTCAATTTTATTTAAATCTTTGGCCAGGTCCTACCTAAAGGTCCAACCTGATTAAACCCAACACCACTTCTTCACATGTAAGTACTCATAAGAATTAATATTTAGAATAAGGTAGAATGTACCAATTCTCTTTCTTTATCATCGCAGTGGGGAAATTCCGGGAAAGTTTGCTAAAAGGCCTCACTTCTGTTACAAAGAACTGTCGAAAGCTAATTCTTCAAGTACAGCCTGGGAGAATTTTCAGAGCTTTGACTCTGTTTATCTGCCAAATTTCATAAGACCTCTGACCACACCTGCTTCCATTAGCTTAGCTACCTGCGGCTCAGTACAACTATAAAATGCATAACTGCCAACTCTGCTGCTTTTCCAAGGAGTCTCCAAGTTTTTCATCAAAAAAAGTTAGAGCACCAAATCTCCTGGGAAATACCTACTGTGGCCTTTTTCAAAATTTTGTTATTTTTGAGATGTCAAAAAGGAAAATGAAACAAGGAGTGGATTTAGCAATCTTATTTAAGCTGCTCTTGATCGGAAAACGTAAAACAGAGCAATCAAATTGATAATGTATATTTAACGAGTATTGCAATTGGTCAGAAATCAACCAATCAAAAGTTGGGACAGGTGTGGTTTTTGCACATTGTTATCGACGTTGGGAACATTAGGAGGGCCTTTGGGTGATTTTCGGAGAGTATTCAAACATGTCGAAAATGTCATTCTTACAATGCAAAGATTTCTAGATGTCTCCAGAGTTTTGTACTCTGGGGGTTGGCAGGTATGAAAATGTATCATTATACACCATGCATAAACAATACACTTGAAGATTGTTCAGTTCTTACCTTTTTCTATAAAATTCATCTATCCAAAGATTCTTTACACTTTGAAAGGACTTGAGAGATGTCAGAGAAAACACTACCAGTGCCCCATGAGCTCCTCTGTAATATGAACTGGTTAAACCACCTTGACGGAATCTCTCTTCACCCGCAGTGTCCCAAAGTTGAAGCTAGTCAACCAAACAAAACAAAAGGAATCAAAGAAGCCCACACTGTTTAGTGCTGTGGTTTAATTTCGTTGCTGTTTCAGTAGATTCTTTGCAATCAGGGATGGCAAGATTTTTTAGTAGTGGCCTATAGGTACACCAAATTGTTTGTTTTTTTTTTTACCATGATAATTTTAATGAAAATTGCATTATATTGTCTTTTCGTGAGGCTTTTATCGGTAATAAGAAAGGAAACAGTAATCCCTGACCCAGTAACTCATGAGGGCCTGTTAGGGTAAAATTCCAACAAGCAACATGGCCATAAGATAGTGACATAAGACTGGGATAAATGGCCACAAATGATATAAATATGGGTTGAATACTGACAGGGACATGGCCTACTCCTCAAAATGTCAAACAATTGTTTTATTCGAACTCAGACTAGGGACATAAAGGTTATATTGCAGAATACCCGGCCCACTAAATATCTAACTTAAAAAACTGCTCCTGCAGTGTCCAATTTGCATAATAAAATTCTGACATCAACTGTGGGGGTGCAGGACTGCTGGAGCACTAGTATACCTCGTTGCTACACTGGCTCCCCATACATTCATGTATTATTTTTAAGCTCCTGTTATTAGTCTATAAAGCACTCAATGACAAAGCACCCTCTTACATTTCTAGTCTCCTGAGCCATTGTAAGTGCTCTCGGTCTTTACGTTCCAGTGGGCAAGAACTGCTCACTGTGCCACTGGCTAAACTAAAGACTTATGGAGATCGGGCATTCAACATTGCTGCACCAAGGCAATGGAATAGCTTGCCTCTTAGCATTCGTAAATCTCCATCAATCGCTATTTTTAAAAGACATTTGAAGACTTATCTTTTTAAAGAAGCCTATGGCTTTTAACTTTTATTTTTAATACACGTTTTTTTATTCCTTTCATTATTTGTAATTTTATCTTAGTATTTTTAGATCTTAGATTTTAACTTTCATTTTTTGTATAATGTATATATATATTTTTTAAGCTTTCTAACTAATTTATCTCGGTATTTTATTATATTTTTTAGTGTTTAGGTTCTACGTTAACCTGATTATTGTATAGTGCTATGAACACAGGAAAAAAAAATGGATTCCCATTTTTGGATATTTAGGTTATTTACAGAATACTCATAAAAATCCCAAATTTGGCAAAGTGAGACAAGTCCCAACTAGGGAATTCCCAACAAAGTTCCCTGATTGGGACTTGTCTCACTCTTCCAAATTTGGGATTTTTTGGGGTACTCTTTAAATACCCTAAAATATCCAAAAATGGGAATCCGTTATTTTTTCCTGTGGAAAGAGGCTGATAGCGCTACATAAATTATTATTATTATTATTATTATTATTATTATTATTATTATTATTATTATTATTATTATTATTATTATTATTATAAGCACACTAGTTACTTGACATCGACTTCAGGAGTGCAGGACTGCGGGAGCATTAGTGGGATAGGTACTCAATATTCGTCACTTTTCAGCTGGGACTTTAAGAGCACTCGACTTTTACTCACTCACTCACAAGATTTGAGCATTCATCAACCACCAGACTGTGGGACTGTAAACCCAGCATAACTGAACATGACAGTGGGACTGCAGGAGCAGTTTTTTTTCAAGTAAGATATTTACTAAGCCAGTTACTCTGCAATTGCTACGACATGTGCACTGCACCTAAGAGGGCCTCACTCACTGGTTTAAGGACTAGGACACACTGTTTCTGGACTGGGAAATTTCATGTTTTCCCATGAGAAGAGTACCAGGACCAGTGTTGTCAACTCTCTCTGATAATCTGGGAGACTCCAGATTTTGGACTGCATTTCCCAGTCTCCAGAACAGAGTATAAAATCTCCTGGATAATCACCGAATTTTGGCATTTCTTCAGTAGGCTTGACTTTCCGACAAATAAAATTTTAAATATTTTGCTCTGTCTGAGCTATTTTAATGTTAACAACGAACGTTTCCTGAACTTAGGTATTCCATTGTAATATTATATAATAATAGTCTGCAGGTGCTTCATGAGCCAAGCGAGGCAAACACGGCATTTTGATTAAAGTGCAAGATGAGGGGAGGAGAAACAAATAAAGTGCCTGTTACCAGTCTATTGTTCTGGCTCTTCCCACGTTCACTACATGAACTTTGAGCTTCAATTAGTTAACTGACGACATGTTGTTCTGGCAAGATTCTGGTATGTTTGTCTGCAGTCATGTTTTTTTGACGATGCTGTTAGAGAAAGTTCTTCATTTATTTCCAAATGTTCCAGGAATAAAGCAAATATTGCTAAAGAGGAACGATTTCTTGGATTACTTTCAACTAAGTTTGGAAAAAGCCTGATTTACTAACTTTTTGAAATTAAGTGTTGACAGGCCAAACACAACTCATAAGCTCATGACAATGTGAAACGTGATGTTGGAATTTTTGAACAACAGGTTTTCCCTCCGTTCTTTCTCACCATTGTGTTTAGACATAAACTAAACTTTAACTGAGCAAATTCGTCATTTTTGCATTCTTACATTATTGGTGATTTGTGCATGCCATTGTAGTTGTTATTTCCAGTGGTTTACGCTGCTGTCGGTGTTTCTGGTAGCCAGAATGGTGACAATAATGGAGTAATGGGTCGTGTTTTCATTGGTCCTTTTGACATCATCACCATCAGTCAATATTTGTGCACGTAGGTGGGTGGAAGAGCCAGAACAATGGACTGGTTACAGGTGCTATAATATTTTCTTCTCCCTCATCTTGCACTATGCACAAAATGCCGCATTTGCCTCGGTTGGCTCATAAAACTCCTATTATGCAGGCTATATGATAATCTAATTGGTGGGAAGTAAACAAATTAAGTCATATGTTGCTAGAAATACATGAATCGCAGAGCCGTGCGAAGCAGAGGCTAAGGGCCAGAAGTAGAAAAAAAGGGAAAGAAGGAAATAGGAAAAAGAAAATATATCTAACATGAAGAAAAACACGCAAACAAAACAAAACAGCGAAAAAAAGAAAGAAAAAAAGAAAAGTTTTAAAAAAATAGGAATCGAACCCTGCAACTTCGGTTTGGTGTGACATCTGCTTACCACAACACTACTAAGGAGGAACACATAAGTGTAAGGAAGAGTATTAATTTTGATTTAAGACCTTTTCCATGAAACTTCCGCCGGCAAACATCGTTTAAAGCTGATCAAGCTGTCTTAAACTTATGGCAATGAAAGAACATACGACCAACAATGCAGATACAAATGGTCTGCGAAGTAGGACGCAAAACATGTTTTCTTACCTCGATTTCTGCTGTTTTTTTTTTTTTATTGAAGCTAATGGTCCAAATCACATCCATTTGCTGTAAAAGGTACATCTACCTAACCCTTCGAAATTTATTGCTTAAAGCATTTCTTGACCTCCGCTAAAGCAACCGGGCCAGGTTTGTTGTGGTTTTGCTCACACGCTGCTTTGTTCCTAGGCAACTGCATTTGCCCAAACCGATAGCGAGACATATTTGTGACCAAAGCAAGATCACACTTTTGCTTGGCGATCCATGGTGTGTTGTGCATGCTGCACGCCTGACAAAATCATAAACTCGCTCCACGGGCCTTAATTTACTTTGCGAGAACAATGCCAACAACATCTCTTTGGCGTGTTTGTGTCATTGCAAGGTCATGACAATCGCAGTCAACGAGTATTTTGTTGCACAGATGACGTCATGAGCCGTGCGTTATGACGTCATCTATCATCTCTTCCCTATCAATTATTGCTGGAATATTTGAAGACGAGTGGGGTTGACAGCCCTGCAGGACTGACCACACCAATTCTCAACAAAATCACTTCGAGTGCTAAAAAATTATGCCCTCGAGCCTACAAACTATATTTTTAAGCTAAAGTATAATTTATGGATAAGTGATTAAGCAAAATCCTGGGTCTTCAGGCAGCTGAAACATGCCGAGTACGTAAAGCAAAAAAATACACCTGGAAACTAACCTTGACTTTCTTTCCATCAACTTCCATATCGTGGATGAAAAAGTCGACACCTATGGTTGTAGGAAGTCTTTGATCGAACACATTCGAATGAAATCTCTTAATAAGACTTGACTTTCCAACAGAGCTATCCCCCAAAACAAGAACTTTAAAAACATAGTCGTAATCCCCCGCCATCTTGCAGGGGAGGAATCAAAAGACGATCGGCCCAGTCTCCAAAGTTGGTAAACTTTTTTTAGTCCCAGTCTCTCGCAGTTTTCAAAAAACAAAGATGGCGGAAAACAGAGCAGCGTTCCCTGCTCGAATGTTTTGCTGAATGTATGTTTTTAAAATGGCTCAAATGTTGATTAAAAGAACATCTGGTTGTCCCAGAAAGTTAATATGTTGGCATCGATGTGGTTTTCGGTTTAAGCGAACTCGAAGCAAGAAAAAGGTAGGCTTTTAAATTAAAAGATTGTAAACTCCTATGCCAGGACGTATCAGCTAGTGTGCATTCTAGACATATTTTAAAGTTCCTTTCCCACAGCAAAAGGTTTTACGTCACATAAATTGATAACTAGACGAAGGTCTTTGTTTTGGGGCTATATGTGCTCAAATTTCTACACTGAAACACATCGATCACTTTTAGATGTACTTGAAAATTAAGCAAAATAACAGTTCAGACGACTTCTTTCCTCAGTTTTTCCCCTTATGTTATTTTTCTTTGGCGTTCTCGCTTTCATTTCCTTTTAAAAATTAGCCCATGTGGCCAATTTTGTGCCTAAAGCTTACTCTACATGATTCGCAGTCATGGGAGATCTGGGTACAGTTAACTCTTGAAGGATCTCTTGTAAATGTCTGTCTGCCCATATAAAGAACAGAAAAACAATCAGAAAAAAATGAACAATATTGCAAAGGGCTAATACCTGCTATACTAGCACATCTGACTAGTTGCTACACAACTACTCACCCAAGGGGGGTACTCTGGATTTCAGGTGACGGGGATGATCCATGGATTTTTGCAGGGTAGGAAAATTTCTCAAGTACATTTTTGGGTTGCTTGATTTAAGTAGGGTTACTTTAGGGAAATTTTGGCAAGTACAGTCTAACCTGTCCTTACTAACATCTCTAATATGGACACCTCTCTATTACGGACAGTTCGTTTGGTCCCAGAAATGCCAAAAATCATGCATTCCCTACCTCTATAATATGGACACCTCTGTAATGATAACTGGCTCTGTCCCTTTGGTATGCGTATTAAAGAGGTTTGAATGTATTTTGTTTGGGTGGCTTGATTTAACTAAGGATTTTGGGGGGGGGGGCATTCAAAGCAATCTGAAGATTTGTGTAAGTGACTGCGAAGTTTTGTGAATAAGTTACAACCAAACTTGTTTTGTGGCTTTTTTAGGGCTCAGAAATTCAGCATGGGATTTTTGGGGGGGTTACCTTTTGGACCAGAGATTTTTTTGGGTTTTCATTTTTGCCCCCATTTGATCATACCAGTCACTTAAAATCCACAGTACCCCTTCTGGGCGCTCACTCACTTCACAAAGTATTTATGAAATTGTAGCTAATGGAGCTAGGACAGATCCTTTGGCCATTCAGGGCTGTACAAAAGGTTGTTTGTTTTTCAGTCTAGCATGAAACATTTTTTCTATCTGTTTCAGAGTAATCCAAGTCAGGATGTTCAAGATATAGATATTACTGAAAGTGAAATTTATTGTCCTTTTATAAATCACACAAAGACTGTAAATCACGATGTCCTTTCTTCTCTCTCAATCTCTCCACTTTCAATCCATCTTGGCAGCAAAAATGTGAAGGATGGTGGCAGAATATATCTTGACAAATTTTGCAGTGTAACATCAATTCTCAGTCAAACCAAGCCTCCAAGTGAATTTTTTGCTTTGAAGAACTGGGCAAAAAGTCAAGTGTCTGAGTTGGGCAAAGAAAAGTTTAAGGAAAAGAAGAAAAGTATTTCCAGAAGAGGAACTTTATTTCATCATGTAAGTACTGCACAATATTTGGCTGGAGAAAACAGCCAATATTTTGCGATGCTACCATCGGTCTCCTGGCGAAATGAGGTCTGAGAAATTAGCACAGAAATTCCATTCTGATGATACATCACTACCCAGACCTGGGTAGTGTGTCTGATTGGTTGAAGCAAATTTTCAGCCAGTCAGAAGCACCACCCAGATCTGGGTGGTGATACATCATGGTATGGAATTTCTGTATTCTTTGCCCAGATGCCATTTCACCTGTCAGAGAAACCGGTGGTAGTGTGCCAAAATGCCAGTTCTTTTCTCAGGCTACACAATATTTTATTTGCCCAATTTATCTCAAACTACTATACACTAATCACTTTAGGATACATTCCCCTTGGTTTTTCTTGGTACAGTAAAAACCCACAATTTTTTTAGGTCAGGGTGAACAGGTTCTTATTTTTTAGGGTAGTTTTTGACAATTCAGGCTGATTAGGCTCTTAGGTAAAATTTTGAATTGTCTGTATTGCAGGGTAGCTTTATGGAAAACATACTTTCAGTGAAAATCCAAACAAATGTAAATTAAAGAAAACATATATACACGATAACCTTTTGTCAAAAGCTTCTCACAAAATTAAAATCGAGAATCTTGACAATCAAAATTGGAGTGATTTTTATGTATAAGAACCTAGTTTTCTTTGCCAGGCTGAACAGGTTCTTATATTTTTGGGTATTTAAATGCAAAATTTTAGCCTGTAGGTTCTTAAATCACTAGCTTCTTTATATGTGGGTTTTTACTGTATTATCTATGGTTTATATCATTGTTAACACATTCAGAGCCCCAGTTTGGGATTGAAAAGTAAGTACAATGAGTTGTTTTCTTTTTGGTGTTTAACACTTATCATACTTTGTTGTTGGAAATAAATGTCCTTAATATACCTACTCAATAATATTTTCACAGCTTTGCTTTCACATTTTGAAATTGCAGCTGTAGTACTTATGGTTTTGGGGTTATTAAAAATATAGACTAACTGTATTTGCATGGTTAGACTGTCAGGGCTTCTGATATTTTGTGCAATTGTGGAGCTGCGAAATTCAGGTAGTCTGCGAAATCCCACAAAATTTACAAAAACACGCAAAATACCATGAAATGTGCTAGAAATCTTATCAAATACACGTCTGTACAACATATTTGAAACTTATCTCAGCTATTTGGGCTGTTTACGTGCTGTAAACGATCATGAAACTTCGTCACTGAAATGAGCAAACAATGTTCCAAAACTACCAGGCATAGATTATGTTGCAAAAAGCTTGGCACTAGCCATGAAGTTAAAAGCTTTGCAAATGGCTCATTTCTGGACCATAATTATTGTTGTTGAAATAGCAAATGATGATCTCTGTTAAGAAAACATTGAAAATGCTGGTCTGATCAGTGCAAAACCGATCAGTTTCTAGCGAAATTTGCCCGAAAATTCCCACAAAATTGGTCGTTTTTTACTGATTGTTTTTTGGCGAAGTTTGCCACAAAAATTCCCATGAAATCAGTCAATTTTTCCTCGAATTTGTCCCTGAGAATCCCTCAAAACTTGGCTTTTTTGGTGACCTATCAGAAGCCCTGATTAGAATGTAAAGAAACTTTGGTTTTATTGATACGGCACATAACATAAAATTTGAAATTTCCTAAACTTGACTTACCAAAATATAGAAATTACACAGACCTACCCAAGGGCTAAGGCAAGTGGCAAGAATCAGAATGGGATTTGTAGGCCCCATGTGGGGTGCTACCCCCACCCAATCCACAAAAATTATTACATATTGATAGCAACGTAGCCTGCAAAGCAGGCATATTTTGCAGGGTTTGTCACCAAGATTTCAAGTTGCCTGGTAAATACAACAAGAAGGCGGGGAATCAAACACCTAGGGATTTCTTTTGGGTCTATTTTCTTCTATTTCCCAATGAAAGTAACCAGGGGCCACATTCATAGTAGCTGGGGAAAATCCCCGGCCCTCGGCTCCTAATGACAGCCCTGTTTTGCATTGCGAGTGATGATGCATCTTGGACGTTGAAACTAACAGAAAGTTGGGGCGAGTCAAAGTCTGATTTCAAGGAAGAGGTTGACGGGTTTAAAATAGAGGAGGGGGTGGGACAGGGGAGCCTCTCTTTTGTATTTAAGATGGTGGCCACAATATTACAACCTCTGAGTTTCTGTCAAAAAAATGCCTGCTCTTGCAGGCTAATAGTGAGGTTAAATCACCATGAGAAAATGTTGATTGTCATTTCCTCTAATAACTGATGCTCTAATGTGGACATTGTTTATTGGCAGGATGTCCAGCAATTCTTCAAACACAAGGAAACACCAATCATAGTGGAAGGGGAGGCTAATGCAGGATATTGGAAGAGTATTAGTCATGTTCTACCAGACATCTCAAATGTTGTTGCCATTGAGAGTGGCGTAGTACATCCATTGTTAGGATATGCAGGAACACTGGACCTTATTGCAGAATATAAGGGTACACTCAGTGTAATAGACTGGAAGACTTCTGTGAAGCACAAAACAAACCTCAAAGACTGCTACTCTTATCCTCAACAAGTGGCAGCTTATGCTGGTGCAGTGAATTATGACAGTAATTACCCCTTTCAGGTACTTTTTCCAACTTGATGCTAAATGCCGTTATTTTCTTCAAGGTGAACCCCTTCATATCTGGAACCAATAGGCCACTTGCACTAAAAGGTCACATGACCAATGCTTCCTTTAAACAAGGAGTTGGAATTTTCATGCTGCTAAAAATTGACAGAGCACATAAGAATTATCTTACACCTGAAATTTGAGAGGAAACACATTTAAGGGAGATATTTTATGACGCTTTGATTTTTCAACGAAGTAGTATGATTTGTATTGGCCGCCATGTTGGAGGGCATACTCTTGCCCTCCAACATGGCGGCCAAAACTACTTTTTGCTTATATCTTGTTAAACGTTTGATAGTTATGCTGAGATGTTCTGTAAACATTACCACATCATCTTTCAACATTTTCCTTGAAGTTTAAGTGCAAAATTTGTGTTCAGAAAGAGGTAATTCTTAATTTTGAAAATCACATTTTGGTCACAGGACCAGCAATGACCTTACTCATTTTAAGAAAATGGTGCAGGTTTGAAAACCAAATCACTTTTATTTTGTTCAAGATATGACCTACTAATTGTTTTTCGAAGCAAAATCTTTCATTGCAAATGGCCTATTGATCACTTTAGAAATAAGAACGGGACTGGTGCAGAAATGTGTCTTGCCACTGTTTCTTTGACCATTACTGGGGATGCCCTGGTTAGCCATTGGCCAATTTTTTCCTTGTCCCTACTACAGCCCCAGAAGTCTTTGTGAAAGTTAACTGGGGTCCAGTTTCCTTCTAATTTATCAAGTGTCAAATATTACTTTGGGTTCCAATCCCACTCTGACTCAGGGTTTATTCCAGCAATTCAACAAGGAAACAGGGTTTGTATGGGTCATGGAAAACCTGAAAAATCATGGAATTTAAGAATTTCATTTCCAGGCCTGTTGGCCCTTGAAAGTCATGGAAAATTAAAATTTTGTTTGGTACTTAAGTTACTGCAGATGATAATGCAAGGACAATGTAAGATAGAGAGAAGTGATTGAATAGTGCTAATGGCACACTTTTAGGGACTGTGCAATAACTATCAGGAGGGGGGGCTGAAAAACTAGAGTTATCTAGCAAAAACGTAGACAGTACTCCCCCTCCAAAACAAAAAAAAATTAGTTCTAACCCCCCTCTGTTATGTTAAAAATAACGTCGCACCCCCCTCCCACCACCCACCCACCCCCACACACACACCCACCCCTCACCGCCACCATTACCATAGATGCCTTTAATTAAATACCTTTTATATTGTCATGCTACTGTAAGCATACGCTTACTTGTTGGATGTCGTCATCTGGAACAAATAGTACCTCAAATGAATGTTCAACAAAGCCATCCATTTCGGAGTCATCTGAATCCAAATCAGAGTTGTTTTCGGAAGTACTTGTGTGACAAAGCATTTGCTAAGTACCAGGGTGCTTACCACATTGGCTCAAAATCTAAAACTTCTGAAGCCAGAAAGGGAAAGGAGCAGAGAAAAAAATCAAAGAACAGGAAGTTGAACGCTTCAAGTAACAGACGAAAAAGATCTTGCATTATATTTAGATCCTTGGGAGTTGTGAATTTGCTTTTCATTTTGATGGAATATTTTCAATAGTTGTTTAACAGCTGTTCGTATTGATATTGTTACAGTCTATCATGATGCCTGTATTGAGAATCTTTTATTGCGTTTAATTTTATTTACATTTCGAATAAAACTTAAGGCCCCCCCTCCGTCAAATGAGTGATTTTACTTTGAGCCCCCCTATCTTGGCAGCAATTTTATGTAATGCCCCCCCCCCCTCTCTAGTTTTTCAGCCCCCCTCCTGATAATTATTGCACAGTCCCTTAGGTGGACACCAGAGTTGGTGTCTGTTGAACTGCTTAAGGTCAAAAACACCCTAAAACACAAAAGCTTTAAAAATTTGTAAAAAGTTGAGAGCTAATGTGGAAAAAGTCATGGAAAGTCCTGGAATTTGAAGAGCTTAAAACAGTACGAACCCTGTGAAAGGCACATGGGCCCCCTCGTGAAACTGTAGAATGCCGTCTCTAAAGAAAAACCATTACAGTAGCCTGCATAGCAGGCGTCCTCCCTCCCTTTCCCCTCTTTGTGCCTGCCACATAGGCTACCATTACAGTGGAACCTCGATATAACAAGGGCCAAGGGACTGGCAAAATTAGTTTGCTATAATAACAAGGTTTCATTATAACGAGGTTCTTTTTGATATATTTTACTATTACAGGGCTGAAGAAAAGCATTTGTTATGTAGAGGTTCGTTATATTGAGTTTCCACTGTAATTTACCACCGATAGACAAATAATATAGCACATCCTCAGTATTTTATGACACAAAGGCTTCTAGGGCTGAACAAATATCTGACACAAATAACTGAAGGAAATATTGCAAGGCTGAGAATCCCAACTGGCAGGAGGAAACCCAATTGGCTATTTAGAAGCAAAGTCAGGGGATTAAACTCTAGAGGAGCTACCAAAAACAATCCCCGAGCTTGAGGTCAACGTAGGATATGAACTAAAAAAAGTCCCTCTCGCATTTTGTGAGTGAAAAAAAAAAGAGTTATGCTCACAAATTTAATAATTAAAGGAGACTTATCTGTAAGGTGAACTTTGGTTGAAATTCTATGAGTCCTTGGCCTGGAAGTAGAAATATACTAGACTGCTAGCCTGCAGTGCAGGCGTTTTCTTCAGGCGCGCGAATGTTTTGCTTGCGAAAGCGCATGTTGAAACTTTCCCGCCCCCTCCCCCTCCCCTCTTTCCTTCTTTCGCCCTAGCATCTATCCTTAGGGTTACTATTTTTACTCTCCCTAATCTTCCTCCATCATAACAAAGAAGGCGGTTACAACAGTACCAACATAAACAAGCAGCTTTCGCACGCCCATAATACGCCTGCACTGCAGGCTATACTAGAGCATGAAGTAATTCTTTAAGAGAATAAAAGCTTTTGTGAATTGTTTACTTTGTAAATACTGGATGTATTTATCTCCTGTGTTGAATTTTAACAGGTGTGTGAAGGAGTGATAGTTATTGCGTACGAAAATGGTGACCCAGCTCATGTTCATCATCTGACACAGGAAATCTGTGAAGCTTACTGGTTAGAATGGTTGATGCGGCTTCAACAATACAAAAACAAATTTCCTGAACATTTTATCCATGAAGCTGTTTCAAAAGTAAATGAAGCAGAGCAGGAATTAAGACATGTTCCAACCGTAGGATCCGTAGCTACCTCTCTGGGTGCAAAATCTTTAAAGAGCATTGGGGTGCCTGTGGAAAGCCTTGCTACGGTTGTGAAAGATGAGGATGTGATCGAAGAAGAAAAAGAACTTTCTTCCAAAGAGACGTTTGATGATAGTTTGAGTTCACGAATAGTAGATACCTGGAAACAGATCTGGAAGAATGTTTTTGACCGCATACGTTCCAGGAGAAAAGATTCATGATCTTTGTTAAACATTGTTGGGTAACGGTACTGGTATTATTTACCAACATTTTTGCTTTGTAAGAAATAAGCTTTCACAGGCTAGAAAACTGAAAAATATTTATAGAAAAGAAAACCCGGAACACTTTTGATGTCACCTTGTGCTTGACTGGCTAGCTGAATGGTCAGTAACCTTTGATGTCTGTTTTAACTACAATATTATTTTGTTTTTTATTCCATAAAAATTCAGTTGTTGTTTCTGACCCTATTAGGGAGAGTCAGGCTGTGTTTACTCTATACCGGATGGCTCGTGCACCATGTACCGACACGAAAACCGCACCAGATGTAGTCTGCTACACAGCCGTTTTTAGTGTCGTCACGCAACGCTCCTCCTCACTTGTTGTCTTGTTTTCTTGTGGGGAGGAGCATTGCGTGACGACACTAAAAACGGCTGTGTAGCAGACTACACCACATGGGGCTTCTGTTCACACGTAAGAATTACGGTGATTTCTGGGCGATCTCTGTAACGGCGCGAAATTGCTCCGCGCCAATCTCGAAAGTGGAGCTTCATATATCAGATGGGTTCTGTGCCACACTTTGGTGCAGTGTGAACAGGTATTCGGACCGTAGCGGAAGTGAATTAGAAGGAGCGAGGGCTGGAATCCACTGAGACGGAAGTAAATAATCAGGAGTGAGGACTGGGATTTAGTTCACCAAACCGTTTTGGCCAATCGCTCCGACGCGATGTTGGATGTGTGTGAACAACTTGTTCCAGTTCTTTACTGTTGCTGTTCAGACTATACGGGATAGCCCACGAAAAGTTATCCAGTAGTGTGAACAGCAACTTTTGTATTAGAGGGGTAGGGCGGCCAACACTTCTCGTAAGCGACACGAGCCGTTAATAGTGACCAGCATCTATGCAAATTTATTGGAACAAAAGAAAGCGTTAACACAAGAAAGACTCCCACAGGATTTGTTTGGAACACCAACAAGGCCGCCGTGAGACTGAGACTGAGCATGACTGAGTTCTCTTCTGAAGTTCGATTTAAACAAAAGTATAACACTTGATCTCGTCCAGGCGTAGCTTCAACAGTTTAATTCTTTACGCTGGCTACGTTTTTCATCTCGTTTCTTTTGTTTTGTTATGTATGTTATTCTATATTTATTCAGTTTGCACTTGACAAAATCAGGAATGCGTTAATTGTTCGAGTAACAGTGACCCTTCTGGGAATAACAGCTACTGTTGTTGTCTTTTTTCCACTACACGTATGCAAATTTCAATGGATTTCAACAACTTAAAGTTTAAAACTCTTTCGCTGAACGTTCGGGGTATCCGTTCTTTTGAAAAACGTAAGTCCATTTTCAACTGGCTATACAAGCAAAATTCAGACATCTGCTTTCTGCAGGAAACTTACAGCACTGAAGAGATTGAAAATCAATGGAAAAAGCAGTGGTCCGGGGACATTTACTTTGCTCATGGCTCTAACCATAGTCGTGGGGTCGCAATCCTTATACGTAAATCCTTTGACTTCAAATTGAAATCAATTCGATCGGATGAGGATGGGAGGTACCTCATTTTAGAGACAACTATTCAAGATGTTCCATTCCTTCTGATAAATAAAAGGGGGGAATTTCATATATCCCATGATGCTTCGCGGCAAATTTGTCTCTTCTCTCCGCGGTGGAAAGGGCGTTCGAGCGGTTTCGAGGGAGATTTTCAACGACCTGAATTTCAAGATGCAGCTCATCCAAGGTAAGTTTTAATGAGCCTTGTTAATCTTTGGTATCTTATTAATAATGTAAAATGGTCCCATGGTCATTTCACGCATTATTGCTCTCGTTTACGACCCCGTTAAGCCATGCTGTTTTAACTCGCAAGTTAATATTTATTTAGATGACTTTCAGTTATCGAAAACTGTCTTTATTCTAGCAAGGTTTTGCCCTTATAAATTATTTAAATCGGCGGACAAGGGGTGCTTGATACTAGTTCCACGCTCCGACCTCTTTCGACCTCGCGATTTTTATGGGTTTGATCGTTTTGAAATATCGCATTTTCTGCCCTTTCTCCACTAAGATGCAAGACGAAGGTTTCAATTTCTTTATGCTAAGTCCCCCGAAGATGGGACATTTTCTATTGAATTCGCCCTTTTTTCGTTTATCAAAACACAAATATTATCTCTTGAGGGTATGATCAATGTTTAAATTCAATGGTTTATAGTAATTGAAGCTTTTTTGTCTCATTATTTTAGGTAAATTGGTTTCTCATGGTGGCTTCCGGTCGCAACCGCGCGTGGGGAACTTGAAATATACAGGGCAGCAAATGTCATGGAATAGCACGCCGTAGGACCTCAACCGGCGTATAAAACCTTTTAAGACATTTTGATAATTCTTTTAGGATCCATTGTAGTGAAGAAGTGGGTGTTTTTGTATATGTATTGTGCCATTTCTTAATAAAGCTTTTTTCTGTTTATGTTTGACAATGATGCTTAGCTCGTGTTGTGTTACGAAAAATATGGAGATGTCTTTGTTATTTTTATTGTTTGTTGGAGCTATTTCCCTCCTTTGAATTTTATCTCCGATAGACGTCACTTTGCTCTTTAACGGTCTCGGTATTTTCGACTACATAAGCCGAGCTTGTTGAAGTAAAAGCGTGTGCAGTCACTGTACGGTTGATGTACTGCATCGATGAATTATTGAACTGACAATATGAACACCCCGATCACAAATTTAAAACAAGCAACGAAGAGAAATCTCACACCTAGAATATGTATTTATTTCAAGACAAGTCGTGGAAATGGCCTGTTAATTCATGGAGAGCTTTGTCAACGCACGTTAAAACAGGACGTACAGAAGCAAAGACCTTCCTCGCTAGCTTCTAAGAACGTTTGTGTGGACTGCGTTGCTATCGTAAGTCTAGTTAACTCATAATCGGCGGGCAAAACACTCTCTTTGACTTAACAAGAGATATATTTGGAATAGTAAAACGAAAATCGTAAATAGACCGACACAGCAAAGGTACAGAAAGTTTTATCGGCAGAACAAATCCCTTTCCACCGCTGTTCAACTGTCACTGTCACGTCCTTCTTGAACTGATAGCATCACGTGCGTTCGGAAGCTTGATAATATAGTATGAAGCGATGCATAATGGGATATATGAAATTCCACCCTTTTGATAAATATTTACGCTCCCAATACCACCACAAAGCAATCGTTGTTCTTCCAAACATTGTCTGAGCTTATCTATGATGAGGAGACCTCTACGACACGTGGGGAGGTTTCAAGTCGAACAAGGAACCATTATATTCAACTCTCTCACCAGTTGAACATTTTCTACTTTTCAGTCTCTTCAATGCTTTTCCTGAAGAATGGCGCAAAATATTAAAAACAAATAAAAACTCTTTCTCTTCAAAAACTCATGATCTAATCCAAACTGATTTCAAGTTACGTATTGAAGGGAAAAAAGTCAATTTCCAAAATCTTAAATCAAAGTCATTATATGACAGTTTTGTTTCTAAGATATCCAGTATACCAACAGCGCAAAGGAAATATAACGAAGCTTTCAGCACACACACATTTCAGTTGGACTGGGAAAAGATACATCTACTGCCCTTCAAAACAACATTGGATACTAAATTAAGAGAATTCCAATATAAGATATTAAACAGGATCTTATACACGAACAAGATGCTGTTTAAGTTCAAAAAAGTAGATCCTCCCTTGTGCGATTTTTGTGAAAAGGAGTTGGAGACCATAGAACATCTCTTTTTCCATTGGACAAAAGTAAGCATGTTTTGGAATGATTTAAAGTCTGTACTTGATTCTTTTAATATAACTATTAGGTTTGATATCATGAATGTCCTTTTTGGGATCTTAGATACAGATAATATAAGCATTCTAGTCAATTACATCATTCTTGAAAGCAAATATTTTATTTACCGCTGTAAGTTAAATAAGGGCTGTTTATGTGTAAGTCTGTTAGTCGATAAATTTAAAAAAACGTTTCAAACCTAACGTTTTATCGCGAAAAGAAACAACAAAATCCATTTCCATGATAAAAAATGAAGCCGTTACTCCCATTAATACAACAGTAGTTATCCAAACTTCGTTTTTCTAATACTCCCTGTATTACTCTGTATTTTAAGTTCAAGTCGAATAAGTTATGTAAGCCTTGTAGTGTAGTGCAGCGTAGCTTTTTATTTATTTATTCTATCTTCTTTTTTTGTTTTTTTTGTAATGAAGGTAGTTGTCGTAAATTTTGTAATGTTTGTATGTTTCGATCTGTATCTTGTTTGTACTATACCTGTAAAAAGAAAATAAACAAATAAAATACAAAAAAAAAAAGAAAAAAAAAAAAACAAGGCCGCCGTTCCATTGTTTTGGAACACCAAAAAAGCCGCCGTGTAGTCATGTGAAAACGCCCTGATTTCGACCAATCTTATTGCACAAAAATCGAATGCGCCATCAGATGCACGTTTGAGTAAAAGCGCTCTATAGAAAGCGGGGTTTTGAATTTACTGCACACTTGAAATCCCCTCTAAAGCATCTGTAATTATTTTTGATACCAAAGGCTCGTTTGTCTGGAATGGCCGTAACGCAGACCCCGCTCCATTGCCATTTTAAACCTCCTCTGAAAGTGAAACGTAGCGTCAGAAAAATGTCAACAGAGGTGTATTTGGACTAAGTAATGCAAGCGGCATTTCCGCTCAACTTGCAGCGCATAACGTTACGTTGTTTAATTTTCCATCAAGATGGAATTGGCTTGAAAGGTGTGTAATGATCCAAGCGGGCAAGAAATCTTTCAGTTCAAGAAAGAAAACTTCGCTTACCCTCCTTGCAATTCAAAAACTGTTCGCAAAACTGGGGTTGGGAGTGCTCTGAAGCAACGAATTATCCTGGATTACATGACTTTTTCCGCGCGATGACCAATTTCGGTCATCCTTTGGTTAAGGTACGGTAAAACGGGAAACTAAAACGTGCAACCTGTTTTGCAACGTAACAGTGCTACAAATAAAAACGAGATACATAGTGATGTTGCGCATTTCACCACCCACGGATCAAACCTGTCTTGCAAAAAATCAGGTTGTTGCTAGAAAGCAAAGATGTTGCAGAAAGTAGAGAATAGTTCAATCTGCTTCTGCAACAAAATCTGTACATGCTGCTCGTCTAACTGGCTCTTATCAAACTTGTTTTGCAGCAAGTGACGTAAATCCCGAGTATGGCGTGGCTTCCGCGTAATTGTATCCAATCAGAAGTCAGTATTCACGCAACTTCTAACACTGACCCGATTTGTTGTTAGACAGGTTTGAACGTGGGTGGTAAAATGCCCAACATATGTAGCAAATCAAGCTGCATGTTTTTTCGTTGTCCGCTTTACCGTAGCTTTAGATGGTCGATTACAGGATCCGATTGTCGAAAAAATGGCTAGACAGTACTCTGGTTCAAGAGCCACGGTTTTTCCTTAAGGTTTCCTTAGCCTTCGTGGCATGACAAATTCAGGTCGCAAAAAATGAACGGGCTGGGTGTACGGTGTGTCCTCTCACAGTTTGTTCAGTGCCACTGAAATATTCCAATCTCTTTGCTCTAACTTGTGCTTAAACGTAGCTTATTCCTTAAGTCGTGATAAAAACACGAGAATTTAGGGTCTGACTAAGACGTCGCGCACACAAATATACTTCCAGTTGAATGAGATGTTCAAATCCTCGATCACGCTTGTAAATAGCCAACTAGTTTACCTGTGGCCAGTTGGGATTCTTAACCCTATTACGTTTGATTTAAACGCGGGGGGTACTAGATATATCCTTGGGTGGGGAAGTGCGGCCCGGCCCCTCATACCCTGACCCTGTTTAAGACAAAAGTCGCTGATTTTCCTACCCTGTTTAAAATTTTTGATACCCTGGTTAAGACATTCGTAGAACATACGTGCAGGCTGTTTATCGTCCAAGAAAAGATACCCTGTTTAAGACAAAAATTGATAAAATCGATACCCAGATTAAGACAAAAAATGATAAAATCGATACCCTGTTTAATACAAAAATCCGGAAAAACATACCCTGGCTGGCAGCACGTCCCCATTAAGCCCTTATAAGGGAGTATCCCCGGATTTAATTCATTTGTTTCAGGCATTTACTCGGCCCTACTAACGTTAGTGCTATAAACACTGCCCTGCTAGGGTGAATAACGGAAAATTATTTTTTATTTATTTTTATGCGTGATAAAAAATGTTTGCGCACTTGTAAGGAACAAGCTGCATTTAGGCTGCAGCTCCATTCTACCATTCAAATAAAGGCATTGAATCAAATTGGAGTGTATCAGATTATGCCCAAAAGAGGTGGCATGGATTTCTAAGAAGAATTTTAAAGCCCCTTTCGAAAGAATCCCATACAAAACTGAATAATTGTGTTTTCCAACCCAATACTGTTTCATTGTTCCAGTACTGTTTTTTGAGTATTCGATGTCTTTTGCGAAGTTCCCATAGATGAAGTTTCAGGTCGTTTTCCCAGTTCATTCATCAGTGAATTGTACCTCGAACTAGACTTTCCCAGCGGAAGGAGAGCAACAACTGTGAGCGAGGTTTGGGAAACGATAAAATTGTAGACTGCGAGCCAGTTCATTATTTCTAGTTTCTAGCGGCGAGTAAACATACCCGCGCCCGCGAGATACAGCGCGAGTGAGCAGCGTCTCTTTTCTCGCAATTTCCCCCAAATAGAGAACTTTCTGGCACGACAAGAAAATAGAATTTGCAAAAAGGGCGCTTGAGTTTTTGGTCAATAATGAAGGAAAAATAACTTCTGATAGAAAAAGGCTATGTGGCCAATTTTCCTGGTGTTTATTCACTATTTTTTCGATTTTCTTTTTATAGCTTCTATGATGAAAAGTTTATTTTTGCAAAATGAAATTCTCGGTATGAATTCCTCACTTTTCACATTCACGTACACGGTAACCTTCATAATTAAGTTTTCAGTGAGGTTTGTTTTTCCCACTTGTTTCAATTTAGCATCGTTTTGCCTTGAGATTAATTCTGCCTATCGCACCACTCATCGATTTTGCTGCGAAATGGCATTTATAGCTATTTTTCAAGCTCTCGCAGTAACTGTCTAAATTTTAATGCTACGGTAATATTGTTGCGTCACACCTGCAAACAACGGTCCTTGCGTCACCTTAACTTAAAGGTAACAGTAAGAATAGTTTCTCCATTGACGCGCAAAAGTGACAAATTTTTTTTATTATTTTTTGACTCAGCTGTCTATGTGACTGGGAGGAGGCACTTTTACCTCCCGGTCAAACAATAAAACAGTACGTGTATTCCAAGAACAAGGCCATATTTTTTGGATTTCATGAAGATAGTTCCAATTTCAATCTGTTTCAGGTAGTTGGGAAGAACAGACTCCTGGGATTTGTGATTGTGACGTGACAATAAATTACCCTCTACTCCTCCCAGAGTTAGGTCGTTTGGTTCAATAGGAACGAGGCGAGTTTGGTCCTTGAAATAGCTTCGCCCTGATTGGTGGATTATTGCCGATTCAAAAACATAGCCAAAATTAGTTGCTATCGCCGCCATCTTTAGGTTATTACGGGTTCCTTTGAGAAGATTTAAGCTATAAATCCGAGTCATCCTAAGGAATCGAGTCATAACAAGAAGCTTTCGTAGTTCTGTCGAGTGTCAGATAGTCCGTCTATCATCTGCTGAGTTTATTTTTGAAATTTCTATCAAGTATCGAGGAGAAACGCTATGGCTTGCGCCACCCTCAAGAGGTCTTACGAATTTGATCCTTTGCTTACTGCTCAACACCAACCTTCGCCAAAAAGAAGAAGATGCGTTCCGCTCAAACCATCAACACCATCTCCTGCCGTAACAACAGAGTCGCATTTTTTGGGTGTTGCTCCAAGATTGTCCCATGGTATTGAAAATTTTATTTAACCTCTTACTTATGTAGATGTACCTTGACTTTAGCTGTATCTTGTTAGTTTTGTGTAGCTCTCGACGATTAGTATTCCTTACCAGCTTATTTTGTTTTGTCATGGCTGTTGATGTAAAGTAGCGAGTATTGGTTCAAAGAGATGTGTTTAAGTTAAACTCTCTTTCAACGTTTTTAAAAACTTAACATTTGTCTTGGACGTACATCGGCGTATTGCGTCGTTTGCTCTATTCATCTATTCAAGTGAGCCAATTTATTGTGAATTTTTTTTACTTACCGGACAGTATTGATTGGCTACTAAAGTCACCTGAGAAATCGTTCTGTTCTTTGAGTCAATCGAGACTTTTTAAAAAAGAACTTTCTCTTCGTTATATACACTTAGGTTTCCTTATGCATATTGAGGTTGCAAATTTCCTCGAGGGGCTTGTTTGAATGCAATACTGTATTTCACATTTGCTTAAATTTCATCTACGCGTTTTTAACACACATGGTGTTATGTTATAGGTCGAAATTTCCTCTTAGAGAAATAAGGCAGCTCATTTTTAATTTCCTAATATATGGTCACCACTTCTTATTTCTCAAACACCGTACTTTCGTATGAAAAGATTCTTTACAGTGACGATGTTATTCTCTCAAAAGATAATTTTCCAGCTTTGTTTCTTCAGGAAACGTTCCTTTTTGAGAACTTTTGTATGGAATGCTTCTATACCAAACAATAGATAACATGTGCTTTTATGTCGCTAAAAAGGCTGTTTTCTGCAATGTTTTACTTGTGTAGATATTGGCATGCAAATTGGGATGTAGAAGTCTCTTGAATGCATTATTCTTTTAGTTTTTTTCTTGTCACCAAGTCAAAGCAAACATTAACGTTGATGATATTTGTTGTTGGTAAAGCTATAAAATTCCTGCTGCTGTGTGAAAGACTATAAAAATTTCATTTCTTCATCTGTTTGAATTTTGCTAAGCACAAACATAAGAAGGACAGAAGGGAAACAGTGTGAGCGTAAGCCACACACAGGTTGAAAAGTTGCTATTTTTTTTTATGAGTAAAGCAGAACCTAAAATAATAGGCCAAGCCATTCTGTATAAAAATAAACTGGCAGACACGCATTTCTGGTTTGGTTCTACATGTCAAGTGGACCAGTAACACCACAAAATCCTCTAAATTCAAGGATTCATGACAAAATACGATACAAAACATGTCCCAGACAACAGATTTTGAAATTGGTACCTTGTTTGCTATAATTAACAGTCCTGTTAATGTTTTCCTCAATTTACAAATGTGTTTGACTGGTCATTAGGTTTAGGTCTTCTGTTTTTGTTCCTTGAAAAATTGTGTAATGTGAACTATGTATGAACCTTTTTAGATCAAGTTACAGCCAGCATTCATCAGGAATGGAGACGCCTGCAGCGGCGGAGACACCTTAGAGTACCCTGTCCAAGTTCTCCAGAAATGAGCGCTTTCTCTTCATATTCCCCTGGTTCTTCACCGCCACGAAAAGAGCAACCCCTTTTCACCCTGAAACAAGTCACTCTTATCTGTGAAAGGATGTTAAAAGAAAGGGAAACACAAATAACAGAGGAATATGACAAAGTTTTGAGAGAAAAACTTGCCGGTATGTGAGTGTGTGGTCATGTTGTTTAGTATACCTGTATGACTGACTGTTACGCCGTGTTCTAATCAGACAATCCCTTCTTTTGGTTGGTTTGGTTGAAGAGCCCAGTAAAACACTGTTTAATCATTTTTGGTTGAAATACACTGTCTTGTGACTGGGAACTATTCATAACAAGACTTCCAAGATTTCAACAGTACATACACTTTATTCCAACATGGCAGCAAATTTTGTTATTCTTTTGCCTTTATGCTAAGTTGTCTTCAACACCTAATTTCAAGGCAATATTTCTTTTGAATTCTGCAGACACGATTGAGGAAAAAAGAGCTAATTAAAATAAATATAAAAGAAAAGTGATATTGTTGCAATTCTGGAATTAGGCGTGTTCTGGCAATCGAAACCCTCATAAAATGGCCAAGAATATTGCTCTTTAATGATACACTGTGGATTACATAGGGTGAGAGGAAAATTAAAGAAGTGGCTTGCCCTTTGGGCATACTGTTGCTGAAGTTTTCTAGCCTTGAGCTGTTGTTCTTGTTTGCAAATGGTGATGTCCAGATTGGCGTCACTGCCAGATTGCAGCTCGCAGAGTGTTGTGTACAGATTTGTTTAAATTCTAACTGATAAAATAGCATTTATTTTTTTCCTTTGTAAATCCTAGAACAATATGATGCATTTGTCAAGTTTAATTATGATCAAGTACAGAGGAGATTTCAAGAGACAGCACCAACATGTAAGTGTCCTAGTTTTAATCTTTTACTAATCTATGCTTATGTTATGAGGTTTGTTTACAGTCAAAACTGACCTTAGGGGTTTGTATCAAAGGGGTCATTTTGAGATAATAAATATTATAGATCCACTTATTTGGTGAAACCAGATGAATAATATTTTCAAAGGCTGATTTATCTCAGCAATCCATGGCCTAATCTCCTTGCTCAGAATAGCCAGCAGGTACTCCGCCTTCAGTAAGCTGTTCTGCCAGAGACATTTCACGAGTGTTGACTGCATTTTGACCTCAAAAGCCCATACTTTTGTTCCAGAATCTGGTTATGAGCTCTGGGTATGCCAAATCTACCAAGAAAGACTTATTAGAGGGCTTTAGATTTGAGGATGAGAACATTTACGAGTGCAAGATTTAACTTAAAGTTTTTTATGCATGTTCTCAAAAAGAGACACCCCAGAAAGCTTCATTTTACTTCATTTTACAAACTTAGTTAATAGAGACAGTGGGGCATGCAAAATGTCCATATTATCAGGGTGGCTGTGTAAAGTGGGTTTTAGAGAAAATGTAATGTAAGGACTTTCTTTCCCAGTGACAAAGCAAACTGTCCATGCTAATGAGGCGTCCGTATTAGGCGGGTGTCAGTAACGCAGGGTTTGACTGTACTTTTTCTTTAGATCAAGAAATAACAAAGTTAACATTGTCTTTTTCTTTTTAGATGTGTCATAGAATTGATCCTGAGCTGGCTCAGAAAATGGATCTGCTCTTCCAAGTATTTTACATTATAAACCATGTGTAGGTGGAGTTTATGGTGATGCTGCTTTGTTATGGACAATAATTATACTGATAATACAAGTGCTGAGCAACAAATACAACAGACTGTTTTCTATATCATCTTCAGTGACTCCTATTCCAGACTTTTTTACCTCATCTCATGTGGGCAGCGTCAGCATAACAGCAATCAGTTCATTACAATAATATTAAACAGACAAGAGATCGTTTTCCTTGGATCTTTTCAAAATTAAGTGATGTTTGCATTATTTACCTCTAAACATTTCCCTTCATTTTTTTTCTTGATTTCTCTTGAATACTGTTTTGATGTTTACTGAATGTAAATACAGTTGTAAATAAGGCCAGCTGATTAGTTCAAGTTGTATATCTGTTGTTTATTAATTTAGAGTTTTAAAAGTCTTGCGTTGTCTGATGACATAAATTGTGTTAAATGATTATTATTAGGGAGTGACAGGGCAATAAAATTTGTGTTATTCAACTTTGGCTGGACAACACATAATTATTTGATTTTTGCTGTTCCACTGTTTACAGGGCTTAAAATAATGGCGGGTCAACAGACAGTGTCCCACCTGAATGGTGACCTGACCAGCCAAGAACTTCACTTGCCGGTCATGTTAACCAGTCACGCACACCCTCATTCTTGAACAAACAGACAAATCCTCACCTGTAAATCTTAGATTTTTGTTTGTTTGTATAGTGCATCTTTTAAACTTGACTGTCACAATGTTGTCCGTGCTTTTACTCAGGCATTTTCGGAGCCAGTTAGTTTTTTTGTTAGAGTTTTTAGACCACGCCAGGTTTCTACCTTGGGTATTTGAGTGGTAGAAGTTCCCCCTCCCCCTCCCAAATGCCCAGCTTCCTTCCCAAAAATATTGTTATCATTATGGAAAATAAGTAACTATATCGGAAAAATTATCCAGACTCGACGAGGTCAGTGCACACACTGTAACATTACACACAATTTTGTCTCAAAATGTACCAGATTGCATCTCGGCACATATTCATTTCAAAAAATTTCCGGGGGGCATTCCCTCGGTCCCTCCTAGGAAGCTCATAGCCTTCGGCTACTCGGGACTTCTCCCCCAACAGATGAATTCTAGATAGAACCGTGGACGCAAGGGGAGCACATAAAGAGGACTTCCATCGTGCATTCGTGGGTGTTCTCGAAATTTCTCCTCTTGCCCTAACAAAACCCACACTTACTGTGAAGGCTACACACCATGATTTATGCATGCAAGTGTTAGCAAAATAAATTAAGTTCAAGAGTGCCCTACTTCCTATTTCCATTTGGATATAAAGCTGTATCTTTTCATATCGGAGGTATTTTTTAACGCAAGCTGTCGTTCATGTGTACCGTGAATTCCATTGTGTCGTGACTAGAATGCTAAGGCGTTAGCAAGATCGAACCTGTTGACTAAGAGGATTATGGTATTTTTTGAAGTGGCTTACCATCTCCAGGGTGTCCGTTAGGAATCGGAGATCGGAAAATTCTCCGGCAAATGTTCTGTAGCATATGACTTTTTTATTCAGACGGGGAGCCTCTTTCAAAATATTCCTCTGTATCGTTACACCTTTCTCCTTTTAAACCCTGTATCTCTCGGGCGAAATGTGGGCTGTTTCTTATTATGTGGCTTGCCTGTGTTGTTTTGCATCACATTCAAACTTGGTTGCGTGATTTGCACTCGGCTCTTTTTTTCAGCCACCCTTTTTTCCCCTCAAACAAAATTGAGAATTAAGGGGAAGAGGCAGCTGTACGCAGTAAGGTTACATTTAATAGCAAAAGATAGTCTGACGTCCAGCCAAGTCAAGTTTAGACTGCAAAATAGTCCGCCGTTTTGTGCTGGTGCGGGTCAACAACGTGCGAGCGGTCAAAAGAGAGTCCTGGCGTGCATTCATTTATTTTAGTATTTTGCCACAATTACAAGGAGAATAAAAAAGATAATAAATAGGTTAATTAACATTAAATTCAAAATAAGCTTACACAGGAGCCCATTATGGGCTCCTGGCTTACAGCTTGGAAGTAGTGACATGCGGCGGGTTACCCCACCTAACACAGGGGCGGATCCAGGATTTTTTTTAGGAGGGGGTGCACTCGTCTCTTGCTCTACTTCAACACCAATAAATTACATAGCTTTTTTTTTGCAGAATACCAGTTGTATTAGAAAACCGCAGGTCATCTCGGGGGGGGGGGGGGGTGCGCACCCCCTGCACCCTCCCCCATGTAACATGTAAACGTGATCATATTAAAATGAGAGATTGTATGGACAGGCGGGTTACCCCACCTAAGCGGGTTACCTCACCTACCTGGGGTCCCCCAACTCTATGTAAACAGGCCCTAAGTATATAAGTCTGTTTAGCGTAAAAATATAGATATTATAGGTTGCATCCTGTACGTCTGACCCTTTTCAAGACTTCCGAAGAGTTTTGTGGTCCGGAAAGTTTTTGCTCTTTGGAGTGTTCGTGGAAAGTAGGCAAACATAAGTCTCCATCTGGCAAAGTTTTTCTCAAACTGTCGGGAACCCTACTGTATCTTTTCATCGCCCTAGTCACTTCTAGAAATGGGAACCAGATCCCGGAGTCCAACATCGTTATGCAGTATTCTATCACGCCTCCGCATTTTAACCTACAACCCCTACACATAGGAACTGATGTTTCGTCAACGGACCACATGTCTCATGAATTTGAATCTCTCGACTGTCACGAATTCTTGTCAAAGCCGAAAAGTTACTTTAGGAACCTGACCATGCAGCAGTGAAAGCGGGAACGGAAAGGAGGAGGGCTCCTATCGTCGTAGGCTCGATTTCCGCCGTCTCCCGGGTCCGGTCTTGGATCCTCCCCGAAGAGGATGAGTGCTGGGGGATGAGTGCTGGCTCATTTTCCCGAACAGCGGCTGGTAATCGAGCCTACTATCGTCGTTCCTTTCCAAGATATCTTAAACATTACCAAGTACCCCGTGAAAAAAAGAATGACAACTTTAACGGTACTATGCGGAAGTATACTATGATAGGAGTGGATTTGATTACCAAGGGCGACATAAAACAAAAAAAGCAGTTCTGACAACGGCTGTTGATGACAAAAGCACTTTTAAATAAAAAAAATATTGATTATAAAGGAATATTGTTTAAAATGTATGTGATATAAGAACAGGTGCCAGGTTCAGGGTAGGGCTAGGGGATGACTCAGCAATGTTAGAAATATAGTACGTGAACGGTTGACTGAAACGAGGAACTGGAAAATTGATTCTGTGATAACTGTTGATATTGGCAGGTTTACAAAGGTCAATTGTCAACGCACAGAACTAGAGGAAGTGCGCGCCTTCCACAAAATACGCGCGAGTCTTGTCTCAGAGTTTCTAAGGCAACCCCAAAAATAATGCTAGCTAATGCTTGAGAATCTACGCTCAGGAATAGTATTAACTTTTTAGTTTCCTCAGGTGAATTTAGACAAGTGTGTACCAACTGTATAGCCATTAAAAAGTAAAAGACGCCCGATATCATTTCCCTTCGGTTTCAAACTTGCGTGATCCATTCTGAGATCGATTTCCGGAGGTGTTCCGTTACGTCATCGGAAGGAGATCGTGGATTTGTTCGCTTTCCGCGCAGGCTTCGAAAAGCATGCGTATTTGACTGGAGGACCGCGAAACGTTCACAGACCTGTATGGAGACAAAAGTGGCTGTGTGTTTGGGATGGCAAAGTTCGCTGTGAGGAGATATTCTGATCCCTTCTACGTCTTAGCGCTGAAGGAGGCTATTGTGAAAATTTCGGCTCAGAAACAGTGTCCGAACGAAGGAAGGATTGTACGATCAGTGCTTCAAGAATTTGATTGGAGTAAGTCTGAGATTCTTCGGCAGTTGAAGTTTGCGGTAAAAGATGGCTTGATTCTCCAAGTTACTACCTTCTCAAGCCACGGTAGTACTAAAGGAATTCCACAGACGGCGTACAGAGTTCTTCGAAAGGACGAAGAGGACGAAGTGAGTAAAATAATTCGTTCCATGTGTTAGAACACGCGTTCTTTAGTTTCGCAGGAAGTGACTAGACGCGCAAGCGATGTTAGAAGGCCTCTTATTGTTTAGGTATTATAAGCTTACTTAAACGCGGGGGCGGTTCTTTTCTCGTCGCTAACGTCTTTTACTGTCGAGGGGAAAGCACGACATGGCAAGTATACATAAGTGAATGTATTTTAGGGTTATTTAATGGCAAAAACTTTATGATGAAATAGTTCTGTTTGGGAAGACACAGTTCAGTGATTTTAAACCCGTCTGAATATTCATGCAAATTGTTATCGAACAAAACCGGAATATTCATAACACGAAAAAATACAAGAGTCTATTCCCTAGTTTTTTTCTGAATGGGAAGAAAAAAATGATTAGATAACTTTTGTGTCTGTTACCTTGAGTTAATGTAGCTTAAAAATGCGTTCTGACATGCCGTGAGAATGTTGAACGCAAGTGGTTGTTGGTATTTTGAACTCGGCTTCACTTTTAATGCAGATTAGAGGTTCTTGTGCCTAATTGTTATGTTCCACGTTTATTGAGGTTTGTCTATGAATATTTATTGATATTGGGGGCCACTTAAACTCTTCTGCCGGTGAATTTATCATTGCTTCAATTATCACGATTGAAAAAAGAGGGATAGTTCATTTCTAATCACGGAAGATTTCTCATCTAAACGTGATGAAGTCATCGGCCGTGTTCCTTTCTCAGGTTTTGAACATCAAGTAATGAAAGTCGTGTTTTTTCTATATCTCTTACGTTGGATCCACTGGTTTAATTAATGCTCGTTGGTTACGGTAATTGTTTTCTTAATTTGCATATGTTTGCATACACATTGCCATTGAAATCTTCTACCGAAATAGAACGCCATTTCTTTTCGGAAGTAAACAATTCCTCCACAGATGTGCCCGTTATCTAGCCGACCAGAATTGTAACAGTCACTGCATTACCAAAATTAAGAGTATTCTAATTGAGAACTGATCGTTATCGCAAAAAGCATTAATTCCCAGAGTCATGTTTGACTTTCTGATGTATAGTTGTATTAAAAAGCGCACAGAACGTGGATAATGGCACCTTAGTGAGATATTGTTTTATCCGGTCCTTTCTAAATTTCTTAGTTACATTTTTTTTCTTTCGTTTGGCATACATTCTAGGAAGGTGTTAAAATTTGCTCAACACATATTTTCTTGTTTCTATCTTAATTAGCGCTCCTTTTTAAACCTTAAGATGCCAGTAGTCGTCTTCTGTTGAGTATACAGTGTATTTAGCTTGCCGTTGCCTTTCTCAACACCTTGCCAACATTAATCATGATTAAACACTGTTTTGGCTCAAAACCAGCCTTTTAAGTTCCTCTCAAAAAGAGGGACTTCCAATGTTATTTTCAGAAATGATTAGTTTTCAAGTATTCTTGGTTCAAATCAAAAGGCGTGCACTTGGTACAACAATTATTCTTTTTTTCTTTTTAGCCAGTAATATGATGATAAGTACAGTATTAGTTGGCAATACTCAAGTTTCTGCGGGGGCGTAGTGTTCATGGTTTATGCGTTTCAGACTTCACACCATGAAGACAGGGTTAAAATGCTCAACCCTTAGCTTGGCTCCATGCCATCACTTTGTCCCTTGCTCGAGAAAACTGTACATTTGTCTCTCTCTACCCAAGTTTTTAATCAGTGGGAGAAACATATGCTCAGGATATCCTTGGCAGGGGGGAGAGTACTCCCATTTATGGACCTGTAATAACTGGCACTTGCTGTTGCCGTGTCTCAGTAATATTTTTGCGGGTTAATTTTTGTAGTGTCACTTAATCTTATTGTTTTGGAAAAATTAATAAAATAAAATAAAGAAAATATGGGCTGGATAGGTATGTTCTGCCCAGTAGGGTATGGTTTTGAAGGGTCCTGGACCTTGAGTAGGGTATCATTTTTGCCCTTGTTGGCATTGTGTTCCTGGTGTGATCCTTAGATAGGGTATCTAAAGTGTATTAGCTTAAATTAAGTGCATACATGCCCAGCTGCAATAGAACAAAACATTTGTTAAAACTGAACTGGCCTTTAGAGTATTAGGAATAGTATTAGTTTAAGTGAAAGACTCTCATAGCTCAAATTTCTCTGCCAGGCAGAAATTTGTCTGCAGGTACAGTGTATGAGCTGGACAAGTTTGGAATCTACAGGGCAGAAACTCTTACTGAAAGTGTGAGATTTGGCAGGTGTATTATTTTAAGCAATGACCTTTAAGAGAGAGACCATAGCAAGCTGAGGATCATTCTTACGGGGGTGTATAAGACAATATTCTTGTAAACATTGAAGCAATAACCAAGAAAAGGTATTGTCTTGTAACAAACCTTCTAGTACAGGAGTCCTTTTTATGAAATTTTTCTGTCCCCTTATCTTTCATTTTCTACTCATCCTTAGATTTCTTTTTCTGTGCAATTCATTGCTAACTTTAAGGTAAATAAATTTGCAGTAACTTATAGTTTTGTCTTTTTCTTTGTGACAGGAAGAAATAGAAAATCAAAGGAAAAAACTTTCAGCTAACACACATGACTGGTACTGTTGGGAGTGTCATAAAGCAGGGGAAGTTATTGCTTGTGAATATTGCCCACGTGTATTTCACAAGAAATGTGCACATTCAGGAACCGTAATCAATGGCAAGTGGAAGTGCCCTTCATGCCAGGTAGTCTACAAGTCATTTTGGAGTCTTTTTTTTGTGTATCTGTAGTTTGCAGTTATATATATCTGTAGGTTGTTGACATTTACACTTTTGACCAAAACACCATGTCTCCAGACAAACCTATTTTACAATGGGATCTATTTTCTTTGTATTAATAACAGGACAAGATTCTAAGCAGTACTGTCCACTACAAGTACCAGCAATATTATTTTTTAGTAAAATCCAACTAGTGCAAAAAAGGATTAGAGTCTAGCTTTAACTAGCTAAAGTTGATTTGTCGCGACATTTTTGACCAACTAGTTGGATTTTACCAAAATAATTATTCCTCTCGCCCTCATGGCCTCTGAGTCAAAAGCCCATTCGCCCTTCCGCCTCATGGGCTATTGACTCAGAGCCCATTCGGGCTAGAGGAATAATTGTTAAATATGCCAACAGCCACCTCTCTACGTACAATGGCCACTTTTTTGGCAGACAGTCTATACATTGACTCTTGTTTAAACCTCTCTACAATGGCCACTTTCTTCTGTCCACAAGATGGCCGTTGTGGGGAGTTTCAACTGTGTCATCAAACTGTTTCGTAGTTAGTCTTAAAACCAGGGGCATTTTTTTTTTGTTTAAGTGACCAACCAAAATATTTTGTTTTTGCGCAAAGGTGTTTGCTTATGACAGGGTTTACTTATGGGAGGTGGTTGCATGTGGAGTATGGAATGTAGTAAATTTCTGTGATGAAAAATAACCTTTTCTTAATTTCTGGATCTATAGCCCCAGAAGTTACCTGCACTCATGTCCAGCAAAACTGCAGAACAACTTACCAAGCTCTTGAAGTTTACTCTTGAGAGGATGAAAGAAAAGGTACTGTTATACGGATAATTATCTCAAGGTTGCAAATGATAATGCAACAACTGTAGCTGATGTTTTTAAGAGCTGTTATATTATATAGAGGATATTACACGGTGGCGCGAAGATATGAATTTTATTTTCGAGTGGCAAAACAATATTTTATGAACGAGCGCAGCTAGCCTGGGAAAACATCCGTTTCTCCTCGCTCTTCGCCGCCGAGGACGTTTCGCGAGGAGGAACGTCTGCGACTCAGCGGCAGAAATTCCATACTGTTGATGCAATCCAATGTTTACATAATAAATCCAGTAGTCATGGGGTTCCAAATACGAATTTGTCCAATTTTAGGTGTCGTCTGGTCGATTTCGGTAAATTGTTGTGTTCATCTGCCAACAAGATCCAGCAAAACTCAAATGCTTCTTATAGAGAAGACTATATTCCACAAATATTGACTGTTTTGTTAGAGATTCTTCGCGTTTACATTCGACCTTTGTGGCCTTTTGTCTTTTGTCTGTCATTTATAAACCATAGCTAAAAGAATCTAACTTCTCCGTCGACCAATCAGCGATTCTGACCGGATTCCGGACAGATTTTACGTCGTCAGTATGGAATTTCTGTCACTGAGTCGTAGACGTTCCTCCGCGCGAAATGTCCCCATCGGCAAAGAGCGAGGAGAAAGGGATGTTTTCGCAGGCTAGAGCGCAGTGAGTGAGTAAAATATTGTTTTTGCCACAAGAAAGTAAAATTCATATCTTCAAGCCCCCTTGTAATGTTCTTTTTATTATATAGACAAAAAGACATCGACAAAATAATAGAGGGAAATTACTGAAATTACGTCATCGATAAACTCATGTGTGAGATTATGGAAAATAAACCACTTGGGTCCCGGATGTAGTTTTTATGAATTCTACGAGTGGTATATTTTCCAGTAAAACACTCGTGTCTATATAATAAATAGAGGATATTACACGGTGGCGCGAAGATATGAATTTTATTTTCCAGTGGCAAAACAATATTTTACGAATGAGTGCAGCTCATTCATAAAATATTGTTTTTGCCACGAGAAAATAAAATTTGTATCTTCAAGCCGCCGTGTAATATCCTCTATTTAGACATTGATAAAATAATGGAGAGAAACTACCAAAATTAGGTCATCGATAAACTCACGTGTGAGATTATGGAAAATAAACCACTCGGGTCCCGGATGTAGTTTTTATGAATTTTACGAGTGGTTTATTTTCCAGTAAAACACTCATGTCTATATAATAAATAGTATTATCACCCAAGTGATCTACAGTTTTTACATATGTGTGTTATTATTAAGTAAAATTAATAAAGGTTAAAGAAGCTAATAATGGTAAATAAACTTCTGGAATTGCTGCTGTAAGCAGGAGTGTAATAAAAAATTGTTATGAACTGAAATGGAAGGGCCCTGGAACAGTTCTTAGATGTAAGGCTGTTTTTGAGCCAGAGGAAAATTAATTGTTTTACATTACAATTTTCCAGAAGTTTACATGTTTTTTGTTTTCGTTTTGGTGACTATCACTGATCCATGTAAGTTCTCTTTTCTTTGGCTGTAAAATATTATTTCATCTTGTAATAATCCACATCGAGGCTTAATAGTTGTTGTAATTAAGATACTGTATGTTGTATGAAATCACCACTTGCCTAACTATAGCTTGGACCATACTAAAGAAACTTGAAAGTAGAACTTAATTTTTAAGCTATCTCTTATAAATACATGTTAGTTTGCATTCTTCATCACATTCGTCATGCACCAGTGTAAACTTTTGTATTACATATTTATTTATTTATTTATTTACTTACTTATCTATCTATTTCATTATTAATTTAAACAGGCAAAAGAATACATGGAACCAGTTTCATTGGAAGAACACCCTGACTATGAAGATTTTGTATTTAAACCAATGGATCTAGTGAAATTAGAACATGTTAGTACTAAAGATAATCCAATTTTGGATGATTTGCTGCACTTAACTATTCTTCCCTCTGCATAACAGAGTGATGGACTAGCAGTCCATCGATATATATAAGAATGTGTGGCAATACATGTAGACATTACATGCCTCATATTTTAGACTCAGTTTTGACAGGCCAAATCCAGGCCAACAGGCCAAGTCTCCGGCATAGGTGCCAGTAATTTTTACTTTTGGACATAACCTTTATGATGTCCAAGACTAGCTTGGGTAAAATGAATATTGTGCATGCTTAAACAGAATAATTTTTACAAGGGTTGCAAAGATGGGAAACAATAATGCTTGTGCTTGTTTTTAGATCTAAAACTGTTCAACGGTTAAACCCTTTATATCAAAAATTTAAATTCTCATGTGGTGCCCCATATACATTTTCTATTGAGGTGGTGGGGAGAAATTGTTGAAGTATCAACTCGTTATGTGATCATGTCCTTAATTATTGTCACCAATCTGTTCACATTGACATTTCAAGCTGATCATTTTAGGGCTTAAATTGTCAAGAACTTTCATTTAAAGGGTTACCCCATAGCATTTTATCTGTATGCTCAAAAGCCATGGGTACTAGTCCTTAAAATGTCTCCATTTGACTAGAATACAAAATTCAATGAGAGCATTGCAAGCACTGTCTGATCAGATTGTAATGTGTGATTTCTTTTAGATGGTAGATAAAAGGAGTTTTAAGACTCCCAGAGAATTCAGGGAAGAATCCCAGTGGATGTTCCATAATTCATTAATTTATTTTGGAGGTAAAATACAGAAATCATTTTTCGTTTCTGGTCTTTGTTCATGTTGTTCATTTTGAGTTCAAAATTTTTGTAGACAGTAAAGACTCCTTGTTGATTATACAATGCTTTTGCTTTTTTTGTAAACGTTTATGATAGAATTGAAATAATTTCCTCTTTCAGATGATGATTATATGACTGATCTTGCAGAGGCTATCATGGAAGATTGTGATGGGGAGGTTAGTGATCAATATCAGGTTTGAACTCATCTTTCTCCTAATTACTTTTCTCCACACCTCAAAACAAATGCACCTGCATTTGATAAACGACTGTGATAAACTTCATTACAAATAAGTGAAGCCCCATGGGATGAATGCGTTGTTTGGATAACTGTGAAATGTGTCTGAGAAAAAAAATTGTGTTTTGGGGCAAGAAGATACTAAAAGATGCAAATAGTTACCCAGGGGATGGATTTCTTTTGCATGAGTCAGCCATTTTGAGGGTTGGTAGAGTTGACTTTTTGTGCCAGTAGTTTCAGCAGTTATTATCGCAAGGTTTTGAGACCCTTTTCAGCACAGGGAGTCCACACAGTCTGTTTGTGTAACTGATTGCATTTTAATTTTAGAGTTTGTGTCATCTAACTTCATATGTAGTGGTATATGGTTAAATATGAGTATGAATCAATGCTAAATAAACGTTGTGTTACCTTACCTTCAGTAAATTGTTGTCTTTTTGGCTCAGAAGTGGTATTTTGAGGGATTTTGAAGGATTTTGAGTTCGCTCTTTACTGATATAATTCCTCTTAAATAAAATTACAATGCAATTAGTTATACAAACAGACTGTTTGGGCTCCCTGTGTTTTCAGTTAATTCACCAGCAAACTACCCATTTCTATCTGAAAATAAAATTTCAATCCAGATAGCCCAAAATGTTTTTATGTACATCTTTACAGACCTTAGTAACCATTTTCATCGCAAATAATCCCTTCTTCAGCTTAATGCTTCCTACCTGTATAGCTTTTTGTATTTCCAGGGGACGTTTCTGCTAACTGTGATAATTTAACTAATTTTTAGTTGGAGGAAATGATCCGATGTCCTGATTGTTATTTGATGTCCAATGTGCGGAGTAAAAATTGGTTTTGTAAACCATGTGTAAGTGTCGTTTAGTATTAATCAAAACAATCACGTGAAGACAATTTCCATCACTTCTTTGTAATATTGCTTCTCCTTTGTATAAACTGATGAAATGCAAAACTCTGAGAATGTGTTGTGCATTACTTTTTTCCTTTAGAAAAACATAAATGTGACGGAAAATCTTTGATTTGTTGAAAATTTAAATTAAAACTTTAGCATATAAGATCTATAAATTACAGTCCAGTCGTTTTAAGTTTCGACACGCAACGCTCCTTTCCAGAATAATTCATACGTTTGTGAACAGGAGCGTTGCGTGACAACACTAGAAACGGCTGCCTAGGAGACCTAACGTTCTTAGGGCTAAACGCGTGACGAAGCCATGAGAGCGTCTGCGTCTTCCATCTTATGCGCAGCCAAACATTTTCCAGGATAGTTGTTGACTTGAATAACCACTGCCTCACCTCTCTATTATGGGTTTAGCTATAAGACAGCCTGAGAAAACAGCCGTCATTTGTCAACGCCACTATTGGTTTCCACGAATGGCGTCTGAAGAAAGAGCGCAGAAATTCCATACTGATGACGTGTTGCTACCCAGATCTGGGGACTGAAGCAAGTTTCCCACGCGACACGACCAATCAGAAGCACTGGCCAAACCTTGGTAGCAACACGTAATCAGCATGGAATTTCTGCGCCCTTTCCTCAGGTCTCGTTTCTTGGGGAAACCACAGGTAACCCAGGCTCACTGTTTGTGTCACGGACGGGTTTCTATAGAGAACATATGGGGCGAAGTTTAGGTCTGGAAATTTGCTAGAAAATGGAAATAAAAACCGATGAAACTTACCATATGGCGAGTTGTTGTTGTCCTTAATATGCACACGAAGTTTCGAGAAGAATAGTCTGCTTCATCTTTCCTACATAGTTTAGTGGCCACTATAAATTTCGCCCCATATGTTCTCTATATTTACTCGTGTTATGAAACCCGTACGTGACACAAACAGTGAGCCTGGTTTACCTGTGGGGAAACCAGTGGTGTCATCGCATAATGCCGACTATTTTCCCAGGCTACCTATAAGGCTTCTTTCATTCGCTTCTTGCCGTAGCTCTTTGCTGTATAAACCAGCTATTAACTGAAACAATATAATTTTTGCAAAAGGACCGCCCTTGGTTTTGAAAAATTTAAAAATGGAGATCTGAAAAGTACAAGGGCAAGGTTGATTGTAATTGTGCTTTATTGTAGTACTTTCCTCATGAGCTTGTCTGGGCAAAGATGACAGGAGAACCACCGTGGCCAGCCAAAGTAAGTCATATAACCACACGGTAACAGTTAACGCCCGAAAGTCATCTCGCCCGAACCCCAGAGTTAATTTACACTTAGATACATAGTCTCTGAACCTAGACAACTTTAAAAAGGTGTATTTGAAAACAGGATTAAGCGTTAAAAGGCCGTGACTGCATAGCTTTATAGCAGGCGACATAACCTCGGGCGAGATGATATTCGGGTGAGTTTGACAGTAAACCGTTGAGTGACCGGCACCACACCACTACTTGGGCACCACACGGACCGAAATTTCTGCATGTAACCCAACGAAAAGTTGTCCCGCCTTCTAGGATCTTCCTTCCTCCATGTAAACAGCCCTGCAGGCACCCTCAACGGCCCGGCAACGAGAATAACAGAAAGTAATAGGTTAAGCAAAACGGTAACTCTGCACGTGCATCACGCTTTTTTTGTAAATTTCTTTGCCTTCGCTGCACAACTACAACGTTACTTGAGAACGGTAGAGGCGATGAATTTCACCAGCTCTCTTCGAACTCGGACGCGTTCCCTCTCTTCAGTTTCAGTCTCAATTTCAATTTCGCTACTTTTAGGTAGTTGGGTGACTTGGTATAAGGGCGCAAAAGTTTGAAAGGACGAAAAGTCAATTTTTCAGTAACCTTTTCATTGGCGTCGCCGTTATCAGATTGTAAGGTCCCTAGTGAACACAAGACAAGGCTGTTTTCCTTTTTCTTTCTCTCAACTTAGAAGCGATCCTTTAGAATTTAGCACCTAAAAAATTCGCAGCATTAAACAAATTGGCGAGATGGAATGAGAGCGATGAAGTTTAAAATTGCGCGAAGTGACCTTTTCGTCGCCATCGCGACACAAAGTCAGGGTGTTGATTTACTGAACAAGACTCTGAAGACTATTACTATCACTTGCCTACAGCTCATTCCCCTATATCGACCCTATAGGTGCTGTGTGCTAAGTAAAAATGTATCCCAACTTTTGTTTCAGTTACTAAGCTGGAGTGAGGACAATACAAAAGCTTTAGTTCGATTCTTTGGCTCCGCTCACCAGAGGTACGACTACACTTGATTTATTGTTTTAATTGTCTTTGTTTTCCTGGTTATTTGTAAAACACGGTGAAAGGCAACGTCCACTTTGAAACGCATTTCAGCACCCACAGAGTGTTGCCTCATCAACTTACAAAATCATTATTCAATAGGTGATTTACTTTGGTTTTACCGAAACGATACTGGCGACCCGAAAAGATACTGACATTTTTATGCGGAATAGATAATTTGAACATAGTTAATTGAGTGGAATGGTTATGAAACCCGTCAGACTCCTTTGTTATATGTTTTTGTGGACCTGAAAGTGCACAACGTTCAAAAGAATTCCTATCATTTTGATTGTATTGACCAATAAAAACGTTGCATTAATTTATTCCGTAACAATTTGCCAACAGAAAACAAAGGATTGTGCACTTTCAGGGTGCTTCCAACATAAACTGTAGCACTGTTGTTTTTATCATTGATGTTTGCCGCTTTTCATAACCAGTCTCCTCTAATAACTATGATTTGAAGCTGTTATTGTGCTTCGGCGGCCTTGCCGGCGTATGTTTTACTTGAGTCAAAACTCCTATACTTGCGCTTCTGCTGGCGTCCTTGGTGAAATTAGGGACGTATAGAAAGAATAAAAAGAAACAGGACTCGAAGTTGTTTAACATGGGTAAAGCACATGAAGGAGATTTTTCTCATTGTTGAAGCAGAATTAAGGGTCAAGTAATACGGGCAACATTTTCTCTCAACCGTTGCATTGCAAATTGAAAAGCGTTGTTGCCCTCAGTATTACCACATTCACTCTCAACTTGTGACGTAACAAATTTCAATGTTGCAAGTTGCGGCAACATGTTGCACAAAGTAGACCCGAGTTCTACTTTTGGCAACCAACTTTCAATTTTATCACTTGTGTGACAACGCTTGTAATTGGTCGATTTTCCCGCGCTAAAGGCGCGGGAAAGATGGTGAATAAGCGCGCGCTTGACCTCGGGCAAATTTAGGCAGGAAGTAAACATGGCGGAGGTTGTGGAGGGTGATCATGTTTAAGCCCAAGATTGTGATTTAAAAAGTGAAAAAATGTCAGAGGCCCAAAGAAAAGATTGATGCAAAGAACTTGACAGGCCCCCATGTCTATGGGAAACTTGTGGAGCGAATTATAAAAACAAGCAGCGGAGGACAAGAGCTTTGGATCGGTTATCATTCATGTCAAACCTCTAAGCAACAATGTTTCCGGCCCGACTCAAGTGCCTTTATCAGCTAATGGTGAAGCCCCCCTCTTCCCACAAAGCAATCCACTCTATTATGTAAACCTTTCGGTTTCTTTTGCGTGGTTTTGACCTTCTTCGTCCATTGATAATCCTTAACCAGAGGGGCTGTCCCTCGCTTTCTTAGAAAGGCCAGCGCGTCAGCGATTTTGTTTTGCTGACACAAAACACACCACTGACCAATCACAACGCGGGATTTTCGAAAATGAGCCGCAACTTGCACCATTGAAATTTGTTGCGTGACAAGTTGAGTGCGAACTTGCAATGCAACAATTTTGCGCGACAAGTTGAGCGAAAATGTTGCCCGGTTTACTTGACCTTTAAGATGACTGGGCACTGGTAATATAATGCTGTTTATGAAAACATTGCCTCAATTTCATGTTTGGCATTGCGTGTTTTGACGATGGAAAACGTGCTGGAATTCGACCCTCATGTCTCTTAAAGAGCCTTTAAAGGGCAAATATACAGCCTTATATTTAAGATGAACTGAAAAATATATATCGCATTACTCTTTATTGGCAACAAAGGCGTTGTGAAAACGAAACAAAGAAACCTTTCGACAGATGAGAAGTGAATTGGTATTTGATAGATTTGTAGAAACGCCACTTTTAAAAGTCATTGCCAGCTTCCTCAAGGAAACGCCTGTAGTTTCTATTTTATTAGGAACTTTAGAGAAAGTCAATGTTTGTAAACTGTTTGCATATTTCTTTGTATGAAAACAAACCAAATCATACGCACTGAGAGGAAAACTCTTTGAAAATTTGTCCAAAAAATGCCCGTTTTCAGTTACAAATTGGTCAAAATGTACACTCGTGGTCATGATCTAGTGCTCCAAAATTCCGGCAGCCAGCCAAGCACTGTAACCACTCGGAAATGCTTGCAAGGTACGCTGGCTCTTGGTGGAAAGTTAGATTTATTGTTTCTTCACTATTTATTTCTCCTGCTGCAGATGATTTTGATAAAGGGCCTTAATGGCCGTCAGCTTGTCGAAGTTTTCGAATCACTAAGTGATCGAATTTCCTTCTTGCTTAGATAAAGCAAACTTGGTGTAGGGATTTAGCAGGGCTCGAAAAAAAAGTTGAATTGCAAGTAAGCTTTACAAGTGACTTGCCCCGCAATAAAATCTACTTGTCCCGCATTGCCGGAAGGGACTTTTTACTAGCTATGTTTAGGGCTGGAAACAAGGAATGTGGATGTTTTTACTTGGTTACAACCATGTAGTGTTTTGAATACCTTGACTGGAAACTGCGCAGCGGCCATTTACTGCTTTGTCTGTTCTCTTTTGAAAAGAGCCTGGGTCGGCCGGAAACACGTGATACCGATCACAAGTAAACCGGAAGTAAAGAAGCGTTCTCAAAGATGGGTGCAGGCTTGTGACGAGATGAAAGAATATCAACGACAACTTACTTTGCTTTACCCTGACGCAAGAAATGAACAAGTATCTGTGAGTGTAGTAACCTTAATTCTCCCCATTTGAGATAACATGTATCGTGAAAGTCACCTGCGAGCAGTACGCGCGTTCTCTTGCCTCCGTTAGTCTGTGGTTTTCGCCAACCATTTATTTATTAGTGCGGCTTATGATTATGATTTTATTTGGGGAACAGACGCGATTTCATCATCAATCGTAACTGTAACGAAGTTCTCCAATCTTATTGGCTATTTAATAAATAGACGACAATTTTCTATGGTCTATACTCCTCTTTAGCAGACGGCAATCCATTTCTCGCTCGCTGATTGGTCGAGAGCAAGAGATGATTGTGGCTCTTGTCGAGAGCTTATGGTCGATAAGAGTAGAGGCCGTAGAAATGACGTCATGATGATGCAATTTGTCTTTTTCTTTCGTGCGATTTTCCGAGAAATTTCACCGGAAATGGACGTCAAAAACCAACGGTGTTATTGTAAAAAATATAAATCGGTAACATTACTCTTATCGACGTAGAAATGACGTCGAAATGTTCAAAACTTTAAAGGAAACCACTCGCCTGCAGGTGTGGTTCCACTTAAGTTTTGTGTGTTTCCGGGGGGGGGACTGCTTCTCTATGAAGGGCGTGGCCCCGAACTTCGCCCCTTGTCACTACTTGCAAATTGATTTTGGCGAAAACAACAATGAATTGTGGTGTTTTGTTTAATTAATTTTAACAGTTGTTGATAATCTATGTTTGCTGTGTTTGTTTTCTGGAGCCCCAAACGCTGGTAAGCGTTTTACTATGTGATATCGGAGAAATCCTCCTGGCTGTCTAACAAAGTTCACTAAAGGGACACAATTGTTTGTTAACCCCGACATTCTTTGATCCATTCGGAAAAAAAGGGGATTCTTTTACGTCAGCTGACAAAGTTTAAATCTGGCCTCTGTTTCAGACCCCACAACCAGCCCCCAAAAGTGAGTCGAAGGAAAGTCAGACAGACGGAACATATAACCAAGAAGAAAAAGAAAAAATCAAGCAGTTAGAAGACAAACTTAGGCAGCAAGAACAAGAGCTTAAATCGGTGAAAGCCGACTTGGAATGTGAACGAGAACGTGCTAAACAGTTAGTTGATAACGTTAAAAAGAGAAAGGAGGAACAAGATCAAAGAATATTGCGTGACAAGTCTGTTGTTAGTAAGCAAAGTTGTGACGAAACATCGGAGAATTGCAGTAGTGGTACTCCGACAATTGACCTGTCTACTACAAGGGATCAACCCAATGTTATTAAAATGTTACAAGAGGCGCTTGAGCGGGAGCGTCAAGAGAAGAAAGACCTTATTGAAAAAGTCACGCGCGATTCGCAAAAGAACAAGGAGCGAGAGATCCAGCAGGCCGTGAAGAGAGCCGTAAATAAGGAGAGATTGGAACGAGAACGCGTGACGGACGATGCAGTTAAGAGAGCGCTAGAAAAATGCAAACAAGAAAGGGAAAAGCATATTCAAAAAGCGCTACAGATCGCGAAGGACGAAGCTGAAAAGTCCGTGCAGGAAGCAGTGAGCTTAGCGAAGAAGAAGCAGTGGTGTGCAAATTGCCGCGCGGAAGCTTTTTATCCGTGTTGTTGGAACACAAGTTATTGTACATTGGAGTGTCAAAAAACGCACTGGTGTACTCACAGGTTTCATTGTATGAGGGTACCGTGTAACTGCAGCAGAGAAAGCCCTCTCACACGCACGTGACAGTACAAGTTACCATGGTAATGTGTGCGTTGTTCAAAAAGCTAAATTTTCGCAGGCTGGTTTACACTCTACGATTTTTTGGCACGAACGGTTTTTTAAGGAAAACATATGGCGGACAGACTCTTCCAGCAAATCGTATAGTGTAAGCCGGCCTCATTGTCATTGGTATTGAAACGGGTTAGAAAAAACGTCAGTTTTTCAGGGACTTCTTCGATCCTTTCGTAAAGTTTGCTTCTTATTCTTTAAGTTGTGGTTAGGCTTCCATACGCCTTTCCCCTTAAAAAACCATAATATTCTTAAATGTGCTGGTTTAGCTCGAGTCGCAAGATTAGTGAATAGGGATAAAAAAGTAGATGTTTGGCTTACATTCTTGAGCGCTAATCTTGTCGAAATGAAAAATACGTTACGTATCTACCCGACATGTGACGGTCCACTTTCAAGATCGGTGTGGCGCACTTTGCTCCGTTACAGAATGCATTCTTGAATCGCACTTCTTATACGAAAAAAGCCCCATCCGATTTGGTTTTGGTTCTGTTGTAAGAGCTATCTGCTATAGTGTATACTTAGTTGTTGTGTTCGTTTAGTTCATTTGCGAACTCTTTTATTTGTCTCAAATCAGAATGCCATCCCATTAAAGGACATTTGAAAAATCGCACTCAATAAAGCTAATCGTGCACATTAAGAAGTGTTGTGGGTTTTTCTGGAAAGGTTTGTTGGTGAGTGTTAAAAACAGCTTGACAGGAAAAGGCAGGCAGGTTCCGGTGCTAAGAGAATTGTTATTTTTGTTGTAAAATTTAGGTTGGTTGCTGTTTTCCTGTATTTGGCGGGACTTTGGAAAAATTGATGTCAATTGTTCCAACTCAAATTGAAATAACTTCCAAACATTGGTGAAAGGAACATGAATGTTACTTTTACAGCAAGAAACGTCCTGTGCAGTTTCGGTAAAGAAATAGGTTTCTTGTGCACTTTGATATAATGACTCGGCGTACGTGCGTACTTCTGTAGCTTTCTAGTGCTGTTGTAGATCGTGCAATCCCTACTAAAAGTGCCTCTGTGTCTTAGACGTCTTCAGCTGTACATTCGGTCATTTGTTATTTGAAAGTTGTAGTGCTCCTAATTCATTTGAGAAGGGTTTGGGGCTTTTTTTTATGCCAAAGGAAAATAGCTATTTAGGTTTCGCTTTTTGGTACATATTGTAAAATATTTTTGGAGCCACATTCACGTTGGTTTAAGTTTCCTTCCCATACATTTTTTTTAGCCGGTTTGGTATGCTATATTCCTTTTTTATCATAATTCTTCTGATGCTAGCTTGTTCGTCATGGTGAATTACCTTTCCTAAAGTGGCGTGATGCTTTAACGCTAAAAGGCGTTTGATGTAAGTGACGCTCTTGGTGACGAATGCAATGGTGGTGATGAGGTAAAGAGTATTGTTCGCGTTGTGGAATGCGCGTCGTGGAGTAAATATTCCAGTGTAAATCTGTTTACAGAGCTTGCTTCATGTGTCGTGTCCGGAAAGGAGATTTCCTTCGAGTGAAATTTTTTCTAGTGCTTTTACTTCTGGAGGTAGTTTATCTTCGTATTTGGATTTTGTTTTCCGTAGATTTGGAATGAAATTTTGAATGCGGCATAACGCAAAGTAGGCGACTTTTTTTTTTTAGCTAGCTGTAACTAGTATTTATATCAACCATCAAGAAGAGTTTCTTTTGTATATATTCCACAGGATTTGCAACACGACAGTGTGGCAGCTGAGCTTAGCGCTGGTTTTATTCACTTTTTAACCGCGTGTTTGCGAAGCGTTTTGTACGACTTTTGCGTCGTCAAATATCTATTTTTGTGATCTCGTCTAAAGCAAGATAGGCCGATGCAAAATATAGCCTGGTTTAATAACAAACGCAGTAAAAATATAAATTTTTTATCAATCATAAAGTTAAATGTCATCAGGAATAAGATTTAGGAATAAACCTTATCTAGCCTTCAGAGAAGTTAAAATGCAAATGCGATATTTTTAATGTGGTGTAGTTACTTTTTTCTAGCTGATGTACAGTTTCTCCTTCTGTAAGACATTCACCGTTCTGTGCGTCATATATTTCATCATTGTCGATATTTCCTAAGAAACAATTTGGATGAATGTTTTCTTAACACTACCTTGGCGTTCGTTTCAGTAACTCATTCATTTCTCAAGCCTGAATTCATTGTGTAGTCAGAGTCAGTACTAGAACAGAGGTCAGATATAACTTCTCCATAAACGTTTTCAACTATTAAGTTTATAGAATATCCAGACTGTTTCCGTATCATGCTCTCTAGTTGGGGATGGGACGCAGAGAGAGAGTGAGAGAGTAACTCTAAGATAAAGCGAAAATAGGAGGGAAATCAATTTTGCTGCTCCTTGGCTCAAACCGAGCGGGACTAGAAACGAGTCCCTGTATTATAGGTTTATCAACACAAGACGCACATAGTCAGAGTGAACATACCGAGCTGTACAAAATACATCAAGTTTGGTGTCAATCGGGTCTATTTTGAACAAGATGCAGCGTAAATTTACAAAGAAATACGTGTGGATTGCTGAACACTTGTCCGAATGTTCTTATAATTTTTAGTAAATTCTGGAGACTTTGAAAGGCTGTATCTCGCTCATTATTAACCCAATAAACATCAAACTCAATTAGTTTGTAAGCCTGGGTTTTGTATTGATAATCCCATATACGGATCGTACTCTATCCTCTCCGGTTTGAACTCAGGCAATCGCACTTTAGCTTATTTTCATGTGGAGCTCACAACTCAGAGCGAACAACTCACATACCAGGCCTATGTTACGGCGTTTTTACACGACAGTTTATTTGAAGGTATATTAATTTTAGAGCACTTTTTCCTGTAAAAAAAGAACGCTTCCTTCCGTCTATGAGTGCATTCAAAGTGTAAGATATAAAAAAGGAAAACTAAACCTAACGTTATTAAAATATTAAAAACATCATTTTCCGAGGTTCTGCTAACTGGTTTGTGGGACTTGAAAAGATATCCGAGATTCGCGCCAAAATCATTCTAAAAATAAACTGATCGGTGAAAACGCCGTGACATGAGGACATAAAGGTTGCTCGCTCCAGTTTATGGGCTCCTGTTTTCGTCATATTTGAAATAGTTTTAATTGTGAACTCAATAAATAACAGAAAGACGTTCTATTGCCTCCCTTAGATCGTTTCTGTAGAAATTTAAGACAATTTACAGCAAAGTCTTTCTTGACGGTTCCATTACATCGGTCTCTCTTGGCCATATTACTATTATAGGTTTATATGTCCCTTTGTCCAATAGAGCGGTTTTCATTTGAGTGTCGAAAAGTAATTGGTTTTGCACTTTCTACACGATGCGATTGGCTTAAAAGATTCGCGCCACCTTTTCATCCAATCAGAAGTAAAACCAAGGCCAATTGTGACGCGCTCGCATGCATTTTCCCGCGCTTTGCGTCAGCCACATGTAATTACTTCGAGTTTTGATTGGTTCAATGTATTGTCTGTGTCCTATGTGATTGGCCAGAGTAATTACTTTGGTTTTGGTTTTACGACACTCAAACGAAAACCACTCTAAGTCTCTAACTTCAAAACCAAATGGGTCTCTACCTATTGGAACTTAGAGAGCCTTTGCCGTAATTCAGTTAATACAATTTTATACAGACATCATTTAACTTATATTACTCACTGTTTTGTTTATCTTCTATCCGTAACTGTCAAAAAACTAGTTTTCATCTGTTTTGACTGCAAAGAAATTTCGACTTTAAAAGTATCAATGTAAATTACAGTAAGCTGTAATGCAAAAGTCTTTATATCCAAACAACATTGCTATTGCTTACTTGTTTCATAGGAAGTTTAAAGATTCGGAAGGTTATCTTTGCTAAGACTTTTATTAGTTCTGGTTGTGTCAATTTAAGTTTTGCAAAGTTAATTTTTGTAGAGGTTTTACCGAGAAAATCCATTAAAATTCCCGTGCCTACGTGAACTTTATGTGAAAGCCGGTCTTAAACCGGAATTACTAGTTTTCTCCGCGCATGCAGCAGAATATGTGCCCAGCCTCCCACGGTCGGTTTAAGTAAGATTGAGATCTGGGTACGAGATTTGTAGCAGCACAGCAAATGTGTTGTAACAAATAACATTTTTTTTTTTAAAGAAAAGAATGATTACTCATTAATTTAAAATTGTAGTTCTATGCTGTATGGCGGGATGAATAATTGCTTTAGTTCTCAATGTTAATGTATTTATAGGTAGTATTTATTAATAGAAATATAAAATTAAAGAACCCTAGTTTTCTAGGAACATTTCTGCTTACCTCGATCGTCGTTTCGTTTACTTTTCTATGCTGTTTCTGTCAACACTATCTCAATGTTGTACAGTTTCACAAGTGCAGTAAACTTTACAGATGTTACACTCGTAGAGGGTATTTTATTTCAGTTTTGTATTGTCTCGTACCCAGATGCTTCTTGGGATTTTCTGAAGTAGTCGTGGTGCAAGGGGTCATGGGAAAAACTGGAAGCGCTTTGCTTTACACATAAAGCCTACCCTTGTGCCTTTGCGTTTTTGAAGCTTTCCCATGATCCTTGCGCCACGACTACCGTTGAAAAACCCAAGAAGCGCCTGGGTACGAGGAAACTTTCTGTTTGGAATCTAGATCTGGCGAGTTTTCAAAAAGTTTCTTCGGCTTTCGTTTGCGCGTGTTTAAAATTCTGAGGCAAAATCACCGGCTCCAGGCAGTATTTGCTGCAGTTTTAAGCCGTAACTTGCTCTTCACTCTAGTTTCAAACAGTCAGGGAACAAGAAGTGAATACCTTGCAGAAGTGAATAAAGTATATCCATCACGTTATTTTCTGTCATTTTATTTCTGTCTTGATTTTCCCCAACCCCCCAATATTTTCAGTTTTGAATTGTCAACTGTTAAGACATACTATTGGCGAAGTTTTGTTACTCATAATACCGTTCCGTTAAAGGACATTTGAAACATCGCACTCATTGGGGCTAATAATCCTGCACATTAGAGAGTGTTATGGGTTAATTTTGTGGAAAGGCCTTTTGGTAAGTGTTAAATACGGACGCGACAGGAAATGGAAAGTAGATTCCATTACTACGTTCTCACTTGCATTGTTGCCCAGACATGGTTTCTGCATTCGGTTTTCTCTAGCCTGCGAGCAAGCTCTCCGGGCATTCTCGACCCCAGTGCTCACGGGTTTGGAAATGCGCTCGCAGAATCGCAGAAGAGCTCTGGGTCGAGATTGGCTCTCCGGGACGCTCCGGAGGCGGGGCGGAGAAGCCTTCCTTTTCCCCCCCGCCGCCAAAGCGCCCCGGAGAGCTTGCTCGCAGGTTAGATTAATTTTCGCTGGCCACTTATGTTAACATACTCTTTCTTTAAGCACCCATGACAGTTTTTGGGCACGGTATTGGTGAACGAGTACTGACAGGGTCGAGACCTTGAACTCTGGCACTGGTCACTAGATGTTAGATCTGTTAGTTCCATGGTAATGCTTTGGTTTTAGCACACCATAACTCGCTTTTACGTTCACAAAATGACGTGTGACTGGGCTTGACTTTAGAGTTGCATATCAGTATTACCCAACACCATTTTGTACCAATACCAATGCACTATTACTCTGGCACCAAGAACGATCACTTGGTGCAAGGCCGGGGTGCAAGGGAACCAGTGGCACCAGTGGCTGGGTACCTTGAGTGCTCGATATGTATAACTGTGTACATAGTCACTCCATTTCGCCCTGTCAGACGCCATTTTAAAACAAGAGCTTTGCAGTGAGTACAAAGCAGTGGGCTGCCCCAGAACTAAACAAAAACGGTGTGCACGCAAGGACCCGGTGGCAGGTGCCCAGTTTGGTGCCCGCGATTAAAAGGTCTCGACCTTGTACTCGGTCTAGCGTGGGTACTTGAAAAAAGGGTGTCAGTTAAGCACGGGTCTGGGTCGCACAAAAGGTCTTCCCCCATTGCTATCGACGGCTGAGCTATTTTAATATACAAGGAGAAATAGGGTGTGTCTTCCTGTCTAAGTGTCTTTGTAATGTCAGGCTCCGGTCTTCTGTTATAAATGGTTTTCACCCTGACGTCATCAAATTGTGAAGTCAAAATAGCGAAGTTTTACGAATTCTTATTTACACCGGGTTGAAGTAAATCTTTTTACAAGGTTCCATTCCCGTAGCACGTTTCATTTCGAAAATACAGCAGTTTGAACTTATTAGTTTCAACAGTGGGTGACACCAAAATAGGAATGTTGTCTCCTTGATCTTGATTTTCAGCAGTATAACCGTTTCAAGTATTAGAAGATATGTTTATGCGCACGTATGCTAGTTCTCGAGTTAAAAGAAATAACTTTATAGAAAAAGTGAACTCCAGATGTTTTTGTTGATTTCCGGCGGCAATATTGGTGCACCAAAACGGTACACCAATATGGCCTCTCCATACAAAGCTCTACAAAGATGCGTGAAACGTTTCGGCAAATAACTCAGAAACTGTGGGTCACAAAGACCTGAGACTGGGACAAATTGTTTATACATTAGTCTTTTATAACATTTCATTTTCTTGGCTTCTTCCACTGGACGGTTTCCAATTTCTTTTTTTGTTGGGTGATAGTGAAAACGATCTATAAGACACTTGTTCTCACAGGGGGGAGCCGCTCACGTGACACATGCAGGGTCGCATCTTGACGGAAAAATCGGGAACTGCTGAGCCTTCGATGTTTCAGAGTGTTTCGGTAAAACTCAGAATTTCTTTATCATGTTTGCGATTTTTTTTTCAACCAGAGAAAAATCAGGACGAATTGCTTTTTTGGCGTGACAGCCGTAGGACCGTTTTTCGCCCTCTAGCGTCGGCTCCTGAGGAGATGATGAGGACTGGTTCCTAGTTTCTGCTGTCAACAATGGCGGATGTATCGTAGGCTGTTAGTCTGTGCAGTGTTACGCAATGTAGTCGTCTTTTTGCAGACAGATATCGCGTCTTTGTCGTTCCAAGGTAGCTGACGGACACCAAAGAAATTTAAATACGGCAGGGGACACGATGGCAAACTGTGTTTTGCTGACATCGAGAACAAGATGTTTTTCCCTCTCTCAAACAAACACTTTCTCCTTCAGTCGATCCAAACGACAGGTTTCTCCTGTTAGATCTCTTATACACACTTTTAAACGGTCATTATCAAACAATGCAGGAAATCTTTCAGCCAGAAATACAATGGAGGCGTGGTATATTAATAAATATGGCTCAAACGACGTTTTGCAGCACGGAAGACTGCCGCTGCCGAGTCTTGGAACGCCAACGGATATTCTTGTGCGAGTCCACTCCGCTTCTGTTAATCCTTTAGACTACAGAATGCGAAGCGGTTATGGAGAGTCACTGCTCAATTTGTGGCGAAAGCTAGAAAACGTTAAAGAATTTCCACTTGTATTAGGAAGAGATTTCTCTGGAGAGGTGGTGAAAACAGGACGGCTTGCGAGAAGGTTCAGGAAAGGAGACCAGGTGTGTTGGGTATAAAAAAGGATACAAATCTGGGGGTGGCTCAGGCTAAAGGAGACCATATTCCAACACAGTTTTTACAATAACTGAGTGATATCTCCCATGCTGATTCATCGAGAGCTATGGTCAATAAAAGTGCAGACCATTGAAATGAAGTGAAAATGTTCAAAACTTTACACTGAAACCAATTGCCTGCATGGTTCCACTTGAGTTTTGAACATGTTGATGTCATTTCTATGGTCGATAAGAGTAGAGACCATAGGTATTTTTTTACACTCAACCCTAAATGATACCTGTATGGGTATACTGCCCTCCTGTCCCAACACCCAAAGTTTAGACCAAAATCTGCATTTCCACCCCTAAGCAAGATGATGAGCATTATATTTCATAAATTTTCATATGGGAGCCTCCCTACCCGTCCTCGCCTTGAAGATTTGAGAATGATAAGTCAGAAGCAATGGAAAACATGATTATGTAGCTCGGCAAAGGTGAAAATTTTGACAGACATTTGTGTAAACGTCTGTCAGTACTTCCAGCAATGTTGTTAGATTTTTGCTAACTGGTCCATGACAAAAGTTGGAGAAACCGCGGAGGAACCAAGGAAGGGTTTTTCCACAATTATTGCTACAGTGGGGTTCTTTTCATACCTTATGTCTTTGGTATTTCTTGTTCCTATCCTAAATGTCGGTTGTTTCATCCACACTGAGGTCGATTCGCCTACATGATCTTAATCGCTTTATAGACATTTTATACAATTTATAATCATTTAAAGAGAAAATTACAAAATGCCACTGGATTTGAGATGGATTTTGTGACTTGTTTTGCCATGTGCTTAGCCGATTAACTTGTGTGAACAGATCCACGATCAAGTTAGTGTCATGCAAATTGTGGCACAAATTGTTTTTAAGGATTACAATAAACTTTTGGTTTTTTGAAAAAATATTTCCAGAACAGCATCTCTGTCTATTATGTTTTACTGATTATTTACAACCTATTTGAACTCTAAGTGTACTATAAAGAAGGTCACCGAGGTAATGTTTTAGAAGTTTTAACATGCAAGAGTCATCAGTAAGCTTTACTCCTATTTATACAATACTAATATATAGATTTAGCCAGGGCTAAAAGCGAGGCTCCCATTAATAAATTTATAATTTAAATCAAACAGTAAACTTGTATTCCACAATTCAGTTAACTTTAGAGCACATTCGTGTGACTTTTCATGGAAAGGCTAAGTGATTTTACAAAAAATAATTTGCAAGCAGCCCAAGAGTGAACCAAATCTCACATCGAGTTGATAGCCTCATAAGTACACCCAAAGACTGGCAATCATCTTCGATCACATTTATTAAGAGCCATAATGGCTCACGATCGCCTTAGATTAATTAGGCCTGGAAAAAAAATTCCGGCCGAATTTTTTGCGTTCGACAAGTTTACTTTACAAAATCTTGCCAACAAATCTGGGTGCGACTGTAAACCAACCTTTTATATCATTTATACATCACATCTGAGGTGAAACAGTACTATGAGGCACTGTTTTTATCATACAGACCTCGCACAACAGAATGCAGTATTTCACAATATTGCGATACAAATTGCTATCATTCAATATTCAGGACGATCGCAGCACGCGTGGGCTTTAGCTAAACCGTTAAAAAAAATTTTCAAAATCATCTATACGGCCAGCCGGTTCTGACTTTTGCAGTGCTAGCAGTGGCGAGTGTTTGAATGAACATTAACAGAGTTACGCTCCAACATAATAAAGAATTTATTATGTTTATTTTTTATTTTAAAACGGTTTAACGCGCGGCATTTTGAGTACTCCGGGAAGCGTTGTTCACTGAACGACTGAAAACAATCGACACAGCGATTAAAATTACAAGAGACAGTACTAACAATTAATAAAAGAAATATAATTCGGAGAAACATATACAGAGACGAAAATTTTCATTCAGGAAGACAAGTATTAAAGTGTCTCTAAAAATCCTGAGTCTTCGAGCTTAAAGCTGAATTTTGTGTTTTAAGCCGGCTTCCCGGTGTTTGCTTTTTTCAAAGACGAACTCGAGGCAAGGAAATCGCTCAAACCTTTCTTTTACAGTCAGAATTATAACTAAATATTCCTTGAAACGTTTTCTTTCTATTTGCGGTGAGAAAATGTCTAAAGGCTTTTTAAAGATCTGTAAGCTTATAACAAACCTGATACGCGGTCAGATCATTGTCTCAAATCTTACAAACGTGCGTAAACAAAATAGCCGCATAAACTACGCTCGACTTCATTAAATTAGGAATAAAAAACAAACATCAAATACAATAATTACTTAGGCTTACCACTCGAGATGCAGCTCCTGAAAGGTATCAAGGAAGGCCAGTATCGCTTCAGACTTTGCAACCCTCTTACGCATTAAGCGAGGTGAAAACGAAAACGATGCCATCCGAAATCGGATTTCCGACTTTGACTCAACCAAAAACTCATTAAACAAACTAGCCATGAATAACAGAAGACTCCTGATAGAATCTGAATTTCATTTTGTACATCCAGTGGAAAAAGAAAGTTAAAAACATCACAAGTTGACACAAAACTCTGTCAGCTTCAGCTGTCAAAGTAAACAAGATTCAAGATGCTGCATAAATTTTGCGCATGAACTCACCTGTCAAATTTTGACCAATCAGAGCATAAAAATTGGACGTAGAGCGTGACCAACACGTGAACATGGCAAGAAAAGTCAAAAGCAACTGTCTTCCCTGCCTGTAGCAGCTGGCTGAATTTTCGCGTCCGAGGTCAGTTTGAAATCAAAATTTTAATTGTGCGGCACATAAACACAACATATTTCATATGAATTAAAAAAAAAAATTAAACTTGAGCCTGCAATCATTTGAAAACAATTACCTTGTCAGCGGATAACTTCAAAAAAATACTCGACCTCGATGGGTCGACACCTGAGCCCGCGATTCGCTCAAGTGATACTGGTCAGCGGATACCTTGTTTTGACAGCTGTCAATTGATCACATTTCCTGTGCTCCGATCCCAAACTAGCTAAATATTAATAATAATATCCATGCTAAAAAGTATGAGATTGAATATTGTTTGCGATCTAGTAAAACGATTAACTGGTCAGCGGACAGCTTCCAAATAAATTACGTCACCCTGATGAGTTGACAAATGAGCCCGCGTTATGGTCATGGGATACTGGTCAGTGGCTATCCTGTTTTGACAGCTGTCAATTGACTATATTGTGAATGTCATATAAAAAAGATGAGGACTTGCCAACACACGCCTGAGACACCCCTCCCTTCCTTTTGATAGTCTCCCCTACCCTACCCGTACAATCTGTAGACGCGTACGTACGTACGTACGTACGTACGTACGTACGTACGCTCGGTCAGTCACGTGACAACCAAGCGAAAAGAGGTTGACCATATTCCATGAGTATGGGGCTCTGTCCCACGCGCGCTTCGCGCGCGCGGGAGCCCCGCTATTACTCGTATAACCTTAGTGTCGCTGAAACAACTTTAATAGATCACGTAGGCGAATCGACCTCAGTGTAGTCAAATGGACAAGTCGGCAAAACGACCAGTTTCCCCTATGGCTGCATCATCCCCAACACAACTCCCATCAGGGATAAGGCAAGAGACCTATTTCCCACAACTACTTGGCCTTGATTTAAATTGAGGGCTTTTAACAAATCAGAAATGGCCCATTACGGTTATGACTAAATTTTACAAATATTTAAGTTTTTGAAATTAGTTTTTTTTTGCAAGGGTTAAGTTGGAGAGGAGAAGTTGGGGGTTAAAGGATGAGGAAGTAGAATGTTGTAATTGTCTTCGCTTGTTCCTGTCTTTCATAATATTTTTCTGCTGGTTTGGCTGAATGTAGGTCTGGGGTACGCCTAGTGTTATTGCTGGAGGAACACATGGACAGTTTGTAGTTGCAAGTCAAGATGAGGTAATGCCTTTATTAGTTTGATTAAGTATTGATGAGTTCCCATATCAAACAACAGGTTTTCTCATGCATGCCCTCAGAACCTAACTTTTACTTTTTATGGAGACAAACGGCAGACAGTGTACCTGTACTTTTTGCAGAAGAAACCAAAATTCAGCTGGTAGCATACACTATCAAACTCTGTCTAATTGCTAGTACCTTACCCATGTAGACAGCCATATTACTGTGGCATTGGCCACTGACATCGACAGCTGTTTTGTTCTTGTTAGTCCTGACTTTTCAGATTAGCAGTGTATAGTTCCAGAGGAAAGGGTCTTGCAACCCACTGTTTACTGCCAAGGGGAAGCAAAACCACTCATTTAAGGCCCAGTTCTACACCACATGTGTTAGCTGTTAGCTGTGACCTGTAAAATGGCTCTCAGCAAGCATATAGAGAAAGAATCAGATTTCTTAATGCAACAGGTTTGAGGGCAAAAAAGTTGTCCATGGTTTCCACTGCCTAGGTGGTATGGCTGCAGGCCTACATATATATAGGTACTGTCCATATCACGAAGTTATCTAGTGTTATCATTTCTTTCATATGGCTCCTTTTTTAGACTTTTATCAAAAGATTAATTTGCTGAACAATTTTTATTTTTTTGTTTCTTTGTCTGTGTTTGTATGCACCTGCACAGTAGATGTCTATAAAGCCATTCAATTGGACACACAGTGAAGCAGCATCTCTTCCATATGTGGCTTGTACTGTTTGGACAGCTCTTGCTAGCAGGGCAGGTCTTAAACCTGAAAACTCTCATGATAAACAGTAAGTATGCAAATATTTAGATATGAAACCGAATTTGTTAAATCCAAAGCTGAGAAAGCCTTTTTTGCTGCCTTCCTGTTGTGTGTTTAGGCACCGGAGAAATAATCAGTTAATCACTATGACTTGCAATTATAATATTAAAGACCTTTTGGGTTCAGAGACCCTACTCTTCCTTTAAAATTTCCAATTTGAGTTTGACAGGAAGCTGTCTTGTTTTTATTTTCCTTTTGTTTCCAGTGAAAGTAGCCAAGGGAAATCCCTGGCCAGCTTGGGTGATTGTACAGGAAGAAACAAATTTTACAACTTTCCACAACAAAATACAAGGGCTTGAAAACTATGGATAATTTTGTGAAACATTCAAAATATCAGTATTGTTTGTTTTCTCATAGTGTCCTTGTTCTGGGTGGATCTGGTGGGATTGGAAATTTTGCTATCCAGGTATGTTGGCTTTTCATGAAGAGAAAAAAAGAGATAAAATGCAAGACAAAATTCCTGATGGATCAGTCCGTATTTTGTGGAATTGCTTAGAACTTAGAACTTTTTTTATCAGAATATATTTTGCTTGCCAACTGTCTGTCAACAGAGACTCAGCTGAATTTGAACTTCCAGTGCTTATCTTGCCAGGGGTTTTGACATGCATTCTCTTGGTAAGGTTTTGACATTGTTGTAAGACTTTCAAGCAATTGTAATGTTAGTGCATTTGTTTAGCTTTTGAAGGCCTGGGGAGCTTTTGTCACCACTACATGTGCAACAGATGCAGTAGAACTAGTGACTGGACTTGGAGCAGACCATGTGATAGATTATAGTGCACCTGACATGAAGGAACAACTAGAATCATTAGGAGGGTATGACTCATTATTGTACCAGTTATGTCCATTAAATAAATCAACTTTATTTTTTTTAAGCAGATGCCCTGTTAGGGTAAAATTTCAAAATGCTAAATGGCCTTGAAACAACGACATATGAGAGGGCAGCAAATGAAATAAAGATGGATTAAAACTGCTTTAGCAACAAGGATTATGCACATGTGTCGATGATGGCGGTCAAAAACCTCTCGGTCTCTTTGATTGCCAAGTTTTTGCTTGACAGACTTTTGGTTTGGTTCCACAATTAGGCTCAACCATTTCGTAATTGCTACATGTAGGACTGCTGCTAATTCAAGTTCATTTCATGAATGGTTCAGTATCAACCATTTTAAAGAAGACCAAATTTATTTTATCCATGGCAATTGCAATGTGAAAGTGAACTTTTTTGGAACTTGCATATGGAAGAGTGATATGTGATAAGTTTGATACTCTGCACCCGATATAATATTGTTTGGATCATTCTGTCTGAAGAACAGCAATGCTCTTGGTACAATAGAAATCTGTCAAGTGGTAAAATGCCTTCGGTTCAAGAAGTCTAATTTTCACAAAGCTACATATTTCTTCGACTGCAAGTAGGAACCTTCTGCTCCTCTCTGGAGACGTTGAACGCAATCCAGGATGGCATGAAATTACCATTGCTTGATCTATCAATGGTATTATGCAACCTACAAATCCAACTGTACCTACTAATAACAATCATGGAATTAAAGGAGGTAAAATTCATTGCATACCCGTACACATGTCTACAAGAAAGCATGTTAATCATTTCACGGTTGGACAACAACAGACAACTCATCACAATCTACTTACCATACTTCGTACTCCTTGTTCCCTCATTTAAAACGTCCAAAGCAGTTGATTTTTGCTTTTGAATGTAAGGTCTATCAAGAACTAGGCAAAAATCTTAAATGGTTTTGTTGTTGAAAACAAAATTAGTATTATGGCACTTACAGTTGGTTAAATCCACTAGAAACTGATAATCTAATTCCCATAAATGAGTTAATATCTAAGGGGGTACTCTTTCAAGCACTTTGCTAGAGATGGTCAGGGTGGAGGTGTATGGTATTCTGTTCAAATAGAGTCTGCAGCTGAAAGTGAAACCCTGTGATCACTGTAGGACATTTGAACATGTGAACACGGTACTAAACTCATCCAATAAATCAACCTCCTCCTTTAGACAGGAATCGCACAACCACTCAGCTGTTCCTTGATGAGTTTACAAGTTTTCTTGAGGAGTTGGCAGTCAACAGAAGAAAGATACGTAATACCTCTGGTGACTTCAGTTTCCATATTGATGTTCAAAGTGATGTTAATGGCAAAAAATTTCTTCACCTCCTTGATCAATGCATTTGATTATACACAGTTTTTAAAGGACCCGACACACAAGCAGAGTCACATGTTAGATCTGGTTATCACTAGATCTGAGGATAATCTGGTACATAAGTTAGCTATATCTGTCTCTAATATGTCAGATCATGCTGATGTTGGACCTCTCTGCAGCATTTGGTACAGTAGACCATAATATCTTACTAGAACGATTGTCACAGAGGTTTGTTAGCACTAGACATGCCTTGGAATGGTTCGCATCCTATCTTTCTGATGGCTGTCAGTCATCACAACGAAGCCTTCAATGCGGTGTGTCCCAAGGGTGTGTCTTGGGTCCTGATTGTTTACCTTGTGTACCAGTCTACTTGCTGAATGCAGCAGCAGGGGTTGTCACGTTAACAGGCAACAGAGAACACATCACCCCTATTTTAGAAGGGCTCCACTGGCTACTAGTTGAACAATGTGTTATTGTTAAGATATTAGTAATAACCTATAAGGTGCTAAATAATCTTGCTCCAGCTTAGCTCTCCAATTTAGTTAAGCAGTACGTACCGAGTAGGAACCTTAGATCTTCTAACACCAATGGTCTCGTCAGTATGTCTATTTAAGAGCCTTCTCATCCACAACCCCTGCTCTGTGGAACAATTTACCCCAGAATATAAGGTCCTGAGTTGTCTTAATAATTTAAATGTTTACCGCTAGTTGTAGGAACATATTTCCTACAAAATTTCCTTTTTGTTTGATTTTATTCATATTTTTATTCATTTTAGCAAAATTGTAAATGTAGTGCATAACTTAATTTTAAAATTTTTAAATGGTGCATTGTTATTTACTTCATTATTTTTTAATTAATTGTTGTGTAAAGTGCCATTGGACAGCAATGGAAATGGTGCTATAAAAGTGAATGTTATTATTATTATAATCAAAAATACAATAGTAAATACCAACAGGGACATGGCTGCCTCCTTAGTATGTGAAACAACTGGTTATGCGAATTCAGACTAGGATCATAGCTACACCCCTAAAAGGACCTCAACAAAGGGTCCGGGATTGAATGTAAGACTATAAGGGCCGAGAACATGAAAGGTGTGAAAGTTTTGTGCTCTTCAAACAAAAGAAGGAAATGCAATCCAACTAAAATATATTTTAGCTGTTTAAAAGACATTCTGTTTTAACTCTTTTGCGCCCCAATATAGTGGCACAAATTCTTCAAACTGATCACTATACATTTTCTTGAAGAATGAGTTGAGTGACTTTGATAAAAAATCAAAGCATTTACTCTCAGGTGATCATTTTATTAATTCTCATAACCTAATCTCTTGAAATAGTATGGATATCGTTAGGAGAATATTGATGTTGGTCACAAGTGGGACTTCAAGCCGTTAAGTGATACGGACACTTACATCCACACTGAGACTGTTAAGTGGTTACTCAATAGATGGTCACTGCTTAATTTGATGCAAAGATAAATTAATACCAATTTATATCTCTTTTCAGTTTTGACGTAATTCTTGATCCGTTTGGAGGAGACGTTGGTGAACAATACACAAGTTTTCTGTCTAAATGGAAAGGTGCCATTTATGTGACCCTTGCCCCACCCCTCCTCAGTAAAACTGATGAATATGGAACAGGTTTAGGGCTTCTATCTGCAGGACAGTACTTGACTTCATCTGCTCTTGAAAAGGTACACTGCCTTTAGTTATACAACAGTGGCGGAAGTAGGGGAGGGGCCCGGGGGGGCCTGCCCCCCCCCCTTATTTTTAGACCAGACTGAGGCTCAAAGGGCCGAAAAATTTTTTTTGGAGACTGGGCATACGTATATACATACATGTTTTTTATTTGGAGTCTTATACAATAAATAGTATATTAACTATTTCCAAATAACTAAAATTACAAACAGCAAAAATTCCTGACCATATATGGCTTATCTCAAGGTCTGGATGACCGCCGACGCCCCCCCCCCCCCCCCCCCTTACCCCCACTGAGTTGACAAAACAAAATGGAATGGTTTCTTAGCTAAGAACTGTGCTCCCAGGCCCTTGTTGGTTCTTTGTATTTGTATAGGGTAGCAGAGCAGGGAAGAGTAGTAGGAGAAGGTGGAGGCAAGGAAATGGTGAAGAGGACAAACATGAGAGTTGGCAGGAGCTGATGGGCTCCTGGAGTTGGACAGGGTTCCGCTTTGCACGCACCGGTGCTGGAAAGTCCTCGAATTTCGGTGCTAACTTTATCCAACCCGGATTCTCAAGTGCCTAAAGGAGCAAACACAGAAAGACCTTCAGGATAAAATTTTTCATGTTGTCGAACAACTAAAAAGACATAGACTCGAGGCTCTTGTTCGCACTGAATGAAGTCCTTGAAAAATTGGAAAAGGGTCCTTGAAAAGTCCTTCAAAAAATAGTACGAACCCTGGTTGGAAGATGTCGAGGTGGCGCAAAGAGGAAGAAGAGGAAGAAGACAACGGGGAGAACAAGAACTAAGAACCGGAGGAAAAGTGGTGTGTAAAGAAGGAGCACCAAGGAGGGCTAGCATTAGAGTTGGACGATGTCGATGTAGGGCAAGGAGGAAGAAGAAAAGAAAGACAATGATGAGAGCAAGGGCTAAGAAGAGGAGGAAAACCATGGGTAAAACGATGTTTGGCCGGGGGGGGGGGGGGGCAAGGATGAGGGGTGGAGGAGGTGAAAGGAGAGGAGGACTAGAAGTAAGAGACTGAAGATGACAGGGGGACAAACAAAAACAGAAGTTTTTGGAATGGTGCTAAATGCAAATTTAGTTTAGTTTGTGTTTTTATCTGAGTGGTATTTGTGTTGTTTTTCCGGTAGGCTTTTTGTAGCGGTAGTTTGGTCTCATGGGGTTTCTTTAGTCCAAATGGCGCAGCATTGGACTACATTCGATCTCTTTGTCAATCTGGAAAGGTACGTAGTATGGCCGAGTTGTACAATACCTTTTATCTTAGTTAGTAACTCCTGCAACTGTGATGTATATTCATTATTTCTGCAAGACCACAGAACGAAGTTAAGGGCTAAGACAAAAAAGCGTGCTGCGCGTGCAAATTTGTTTTTTTGCTACTTAGATCTATTAGTCCTGAAGCCATTTTCATTGTCCTCCCCGTTTAGTATTACACGATTTAATTTCTTTTTGTGTACACGTACTATTAAGCAGCGCTTCGCTTTTAGCCTTGGCTAAATCTATATATTACCATTTTATTGACCGTACGTTTCGTTAACAAACTCGTACAAATTCTGACTCCTCACCAGTCGTCTCTCAGGGCCTGTTTACATGGAGGTAGGTGACCCCAGGTAGGTGAGGTAACTCGCTTAGGTGGGGTAACCCGCCTGTCCATATAATCTCTAATTATAATTTGATCACGTTTACATGATAGGTGGTGTGACCCGCCAAGGCGGGTAGCCCGGTCTGCCAGACTAGGTAACCCTCCCAGCTGGGGTCAAATTTTGCCATGTAAACGTGTCAAGGTGGGGTAACCTGCCTAGCCGGGGTCGGATTTGTCATACATCAAATTCGCGCAAAATTCACGTTAGCGGTGGCTTTGCATCATTATTTTAAAAAGGTAACAATATAAGAGGACATCACTAAAGGTTGCAGCAAGAGCAGGGAGCGAGTGTAGAAGAGCATTAATCGCCAAAACACGTGGTTTGCGAGCATGTTTCTTGTTTACGTACTTGGCGACCATTTAATAGTCTTGAGAAAGTGTACCCCGGGATGGAGAGGTTGTAATATTGAATGTAAACGAAGGTTATTTGTTTACCCCACCTAAGCGGGTTACCTCACCTACTTTGGGTCCCCCACCTCCATGTAAACAGGTCCTCAGTCTCCTAATACTAACAACCGAAGCACGGTCAATAGGAGCGCAATGGGAGATGGGAAAGAGGAAAGAGAGGACACGTCTTTCCCTTTCGTTTTCCTCCTTCCCACCCCCCCTCGCGCACCCTTTGGTCACGCTTCTTGCGTTCCCTTGTTCGCGCGTGATCCAAATACAGTCGACTGGGGAGGAGCCAGGTACAGATTCAATAGCTGAGTTTACAAGGTTTGCATTTAATGTAGACTAAGTAATATTCTGCTCTTTTTTTCTCTTAGATAAAACCTGTAATTCAAGAAGAGTTTCCTTTCTCCAAGACAAATGAAGCTTACGTTAAACTTGAGAGTGGGCATGCCAGAGGCAAAATTGTTGTTAATATGATTAGCGACGAATCTTCGTAATGCTATTAAAAGTTCCTTCTGAGCGGGGTGTTTTGTTTTCGTTTTTAACAAGAACTGAGCAAACAAGTATAATTTAACTAATGGGAAGGGACTCAGTTAAACGTTGTACGTCCCCAAATGTAACTGTCCAACTAAACATCAAGAGGGGAAGTCAACCGATAAACGGAGGGCCTTAAATGACCTGAAGAGTCGTCAAATTTGTGTTTGTGTGGTGGGGGAGGAAGGTGAATTTTTTGGGGGGGAGGGTGAGCCCCGTCAGGTTACATAGATCTTGATCTGGTGGTAGATTTCTTTTTCACCATATCCCACGTTGTGTAAAAAAAGAAAGCCCCTTACCCGTAACACCCTCTTCAGGAGTCCAGTGCTCTTTCAACTGACCTACAACGTCGGACGAAACCTGTTGAGACACATGGCAAAATGACCCTTTTCCTGTCATCTTGGCAAACATTAAAACCATTGCCAAATGAGTGCTTGTTTCCCCCCTCCCTTTATACAATGTTTAGTATTATGAAAAGAATTATTCGCGTTGGGTTTTAGACCGGAACAAGTTTCAATAGGAGGTGGGGAGGGGGCTAACTTTTTCTGTTTATAGGAGATGGTAATATGGCGCAAAAATTACAAAATGCCTATGAATTGTCTCAACACATTTGTCCAGAGTTGCAGCCAGAGAATTATTTCGCCACAGTACTCATTTCAACTCGAAGCAAAATTATTTTATCACTAATAAACAAAGGAAACTGGTTCTGCTGTGGGCTTTCACTGAGTACTGTTTATTTCACTTCCGATATACCGTTCCCTAAACTAGACACACATAAAACTTCCCGCAGCCATCCATGACCTTAGGCTTCATCATGTTTTGGTCCTCGGAATTTAACGAGCCGCAATTCATCAGTCTTTTTAAAGAAGCGTATATTTTATATCTTCTGTAAATGCATGCACGAGCTTATATCAGAGCAGCAATTGCGAATGCAACTTATTTAACTTTTGCCATGCCTGTACCGGCAAAGAAAAAAGAACTTTACACTGGGTTTTTTCCATGATAACTTGTCTGGGCTGCACTCTTATAGCAGAGCAAGTTATACAAAATGTCTGGTTAACTTATCTTTTCACAAAATCCTATTCGTTTAAAGGAGATAACAGCCATAACTTAGTCCTTGTACATAATATATAGGCACAAACTTTGGCAGTTTATCGACTGTGATAAACATGTGACCCCCTTCTTTATATAGCTTACAGTCAGCCCACACGGACTAGTCTGAAAAATTAATTATACGCACTTGCACGCGGAAGCTTTTATAAGTTCCTTCCCTTTGTTAGGGGCACCACTGTTTTTTTTTTTAAAAACAACTACAGTACCTACTATTCGTATGTACCACAAAGAGTACTGTCGTTGTTTCAAGGAAAGAGCGACAGATGTTTTACGCGTTTCATTTACACTTTGAGTCTAACCAAACGTTCACGACTACGTTAACACGCGTGCTTTGCAGTGTCTCCACATTATTTAACACTGTGACTGATAAAGTTAAAGCTGGAACTTTTTCCTACAATGGAGAGGTTCTGGAGATTAAGCACCCCAACAGCGACGGCGGTGAAATCGTCACTAAAAAGTGAATTTTTTTTTTCCTTGGCGACGTTGTGTTGGTTGCTTCATTTAACTTCTTATTAACCATGGCGCATTCTGTGGTTAAGGCGAATCGTCGAGTTACAGCGTCAATGTTTCCTTCTAGGTCATTGTCACCACATCCACTGTACTTTGTTCTCATCATTCAGTTTAATTCGTCCACTTGCCAGCAGTTCCATTGCTCGAGGGTACGCCCTATGTTCTGCACATTTTACCCGCTCCTGAAGTGTCTCCACAGTGTCACCGTTCAGTACAGGAACAGCTTCTTGTGTCACTATTGCACCCGCATCAACTTCTTCCTATAAAATACAAAAACAATATTTAACAGAACTGCTGCGATACGACTCCATAGCAAATCGTCATTAAAAATAAAAACATTCTTAGCAGCGGTTTTGAAACTATTAATCGAGCCCTACAAGGAGTCAATTCTCAAATCGCACTATACAAGAAAAGAGGCAATGAGAAACCTCCAGTTGACCGACTAAATGTCCTTCGGTCTCCAGGCGCAAGAGAGACTTGTAAGCGGGCCTTCAAAATCTTTGCAAGACCAGTCTACGTCTTACCGCAACAAAATGAACGGTGCAGCCTGATATACAAACTCCAGCCTCCAGTACCATCTTGTGTGCATGCATTCCTTTGAACGAAGGCAGCAAAGATGGGTGGATATTAAGCAGTCGGCCATTCCATTTGCGAACAAACTCTCCAGTCACTATTCTCATGAATCCTGCCAAACAAACCAGCTCCACACCGGCCTCTTCTAGAGCTGCATGTACTGCCATGTCAAAATCCAAACGGCTTTTAAAATCCTTGTGTTTGATTACCTGGAAGAAAAATGGCATAGAACAGAACAAAAGAGAAATTTTACTTCAGGTTTCCCGGCAACAACGCATGGATGATGACCTCTCAGTGGAAGAGCCACCCAGGTAACAATAAGTAATAAAAATCCCAACTGGCAAAAGAACACCAGTTGGCTATTTGCAAGTCACGTAACTTCATTCACCTGTCATACCTATTATTTAGGCTAAGGAAAATGTAACACTGACTTTGACAGCGAAGTTACCTAACTGTTACTAATTCCTCACTTGTCAAGTAACAATTTTAATATGACAAAGTGGAAGACCTTTTTAAAGGTGAAAAAGGCCCTTTAAGAAAATGAGTTCCTCTAAAACTCACTTAACAGTCTTAGTAGAAAACCTGCTGGTGATGTCAGTAGGGACCTTACTGAGATCAGAGGACGGAGACGGCGGCGAAAACATCGCCTAAAAAGTGAATTCCCGTTCATTCAATCGTCATCGCGACAGTTCCAACTAACTCACTTTGTCAAATGTAGGCGAACTCTCCTAGAGTTGAATTCCTAAAATCCATATCCAATTTCAGAAAGAGAAAGAAAATTTCGTAGCGGCTTGTTTACGTCCTCCCTAAAACGTGAAATTAGGCATTTTCAGGTCGTAGTCGCGCTGTGACGGCAGAGCGTGATGCACGTGAAAAAGCTAATCTTAACCTATTGCTCTTTTGACGTTCCCGTTGTCGTCGCCGTCGTCGCATCTTAAGGTCCCTATTGATAATTGATACAGAGACACCTGTGTTAACTCAGAGGACTCCTATACCGAGAATAAACTTACTTTAGTAGGTATACCAGCTGCCTCAGCACGCTTTAATCCCTGAACCCCAGGTATGTTTGAAATCACTAGCACAATGTTAGCGCTACTGTCCCGCCGTAAACTTTGGTCAATCAAGGCTTGCAAATTTGTACCAGAGCCAGAGATGAGAACACCCACTTTCATCTGTGGGCTTTTATTTTCTTCTCGCTCACTGCTTAGTTTTGGCCTTTTCACTGGACCATTAACAGTTCTTTTTGCGTCTTGAACTTTTATGTCAGCCTTCTCCGCAGACTCACTGAGCACTTCTTCAAGATTACTTATTGTCACTTTTCCGCCGTTGTCCTCGCACCGAGTAATACTGCCAATAACCCAGGCTTGTTCATTGGATGCCTTTAATTGCTCCAAAACAGACGAAGCAACTCCTTTTTCAACAACAAGAACTGCGCCAACACCACAGTTAAATGTCCTCGCCATTTCCTTACCGGGAACATTTCCTTGGCCAAAAATCCAGCCAAACACAGGAGGCATGGTCCATGATCTAGCATCTATTGATACTCCAACTCCATGGGGAAGGATTCGTGGGATGTTTTCAATCAAGCCTCCACCTGGAAAAAGGAAAGGGAAACATAAAGTTCAAACGCGCCTGGTTATTATATGCCATTTGAACTATACCATTTACCAAGTACTTACTAGAGGTTAAAATGCTTGCGTTAAAAAAGTCTTACAATTTGGAGCATTCTATCCGACAGTAATATACCAACAACAGTATAGTCGACTTAAGAGTGACTGACAGAATAACGATAGACTGCAAAATAGTCGGTTTTTTTCTCAAAATCAGTAAAGAAATCGGTAACGCGTGGTGTAAGAGTCTTACGTCCGTAGGGCGTCTCTCCCCAGTCTCGCTCTCTGTTTTCAGCCTCATTCCAGACCTTTTGTTTGACTGCTCGCTCGTTCTTGAATACGCAAAAATACGGACTGTTTTGCAGTCTAGAATAACGACAGTAAGAAGCAAGGATTGGCATTGTTGGTTAGTGCGCAGCCTGCTGTGCAATACGCACCAAGGTTTGATTTCAGATGTGTTCATAATAGCAATAATATAATGTAGCTTCTGTAATACAAATGAAACAAGAAAAAAGTCTAAAGAAGGAGAAAAAACTAACATGAGCAAATCTAACCTGTTATATGTGCAAAAGCCTTGATTTTGCCACTATGCATCAGGGGAAGAACAGACCTACAGTAAATCCTTGTGGGAGTAAGAAGAGCTTCACCAAGTCTGGTAACAGACTGTAAACCTTCAGTGGTGGTGAATGGACTAGGCGAAGTGTAGTTTAGCCCACAATCATCAATAATTCGCCTCACTAAACTGAAACCATTACTGTGAATACCAGAAGAGGCTAAGCCAATTACAACATCATCTTGTGTAATGGTTTGGGATTTAGGCAAAACCTTATCACGTTCCACAGCACCAACAGCAAACCCAGCAACGTCGTATTCACCTGAGGAGTACATTCCTGGCATTTCAGCCGTTTCACCTGTGATAAAAGCAGTGGAACAACACAATGCATCACACCTCACATAAAATAAACTACGAATAACAACTTTTCCTTGTCTACAGGTTATGTGGTGAACCACATTTCGCATATTCTGAATGGGGAAAATTGTGCCCATCAAGATTGTTGGCTGTGATTTGTTTCTGCCGTGACACCATTCATGGTTCCTGTAGGGTCCCACAATCTAATGTGATCAGATCTAGAAATATTTTTCAGTAGTGTTACATCTGTATTTTTCTCTTACATTGTCTCCCTACAACGCTAGGGAGAATGAAATTTATGCAGGTTGTGGCATGAGTCAAGACTTCAACCTATTAACCAAATCGTCATAACTGAACGCAAAATTTATTTACCTCCCAAAAGAGCACATCCAGCAGCAGAACAGCCTTGAGCAATACCACAAATCACTTCTTTAGCCACAGCCACATCCAGTTTGCCTGTAGCAAAATAGTCTAAGAAGTAAAGGGGTTCAGCACCATGGGCAAGGATGTCATTCACACACATGGCAACGAGATCAATTCCTACTGAGCTGTGTATGCCAACAGACTGAGCAACCTGCAATCAACAAATCTGTAGTTTACACACTAAACTCAAATGCTGTGGAAATTTTTCCTGACTCATCTGATAAACGGCCATCAAACTCCATTTGCTATTGTCAAGGTTGTTATAGTGCCTTGAACTAAAAATTGGCATGGTACCTAAACAGTACGTTGTCTTCCAGAAACCAAAAAGTAAAGGACATACCAAATTTACGTTGTAGTAGTACTTTAAACTAGCCAGAAAGTTCCTCGAACTTATTTATGCCTGAAGATGTATGAAATAACTGGTTTCTCAAAAAGTTCAAATAATGATACGACCTTATTATTTTTGTATACTTTTCTTTTAGTATAGTTTTCAACCAACAATAATTTATATCCAATACACAAAGACAATTCTTTATAACAGTGTCTTATATCTGAGGGGATGGTAACAATAACTGGTCAAAAACCTTCAGCTTAGTTCCCACTCCGTCTGTGCCAGTGACAAGTAAGGGGTCTTTGAACCCAGCGGCTTTGAGATCAAAGAATCCTCCAAACCCTCCCAAGTCTGCTGTGCAGCCTGTACGAGCAGTTGATGAAGCCAAGGGCTTGATAGCATTCACCAGCAAGTTACCAGCATCTATATCCACTCCAGCATCTGAATAAGTTAGGCCGTTTCTCCTGTTGGGTTAAAAATCAATCAGCTTATGAACTGGTTTCTTGGGAAGTTCAAATGCAAAATCTCCTCATTTTTGGGCAAAGTCATTATGATAATTTGAGTTATTAAAGCCAGTACTTTGTCCATAGTTAAATTTTGTGGAGAAGAGCCGAGAAAACTTTTTGCCTTCAAAGTAAGTGAAGATTCTTATTTGAAACTCTACATTTAAGAATTACATCGTGACCTAAGAAAGTAGCTGATATCTTGCAAACACACCAATCGTTTCCCTGCAAAATTATGTCTGTGAAACGAGCACAAAAATCTAATACTCATGATGCGCCACTACCCAGAAGTCATTTCAGATAAAAACTATTGGTGGCATTGCAAAATGTTGGCCGATTTGCTGATGAAAATGTAACTACACAGATATTCTTAAACACAGGTTAAAATTTCTCATGCCTTAGATATGTTAGACCTCCAACAACACATCAGAGGCTCACTTTTTACCAAAAGTAAGACACTGATGAAGTACTATAGTAGTCACTCAAACTACAAACGTGTTTGGTATTAATTGCCTACTTTTGCATACCTAAAAACTCTGGCTGCTATGTCAGTTCTGTACTGCATACCATCAAAAGTAATCTTCTTGATACTTTGATAAGCTGTTTTCTGAGCATCATGTATAGTCTGAGCCATTCCAACAACTGCAATGACCCTCCCTCCAGACGTTACCACATCCTCATCACTGCCAGATTTCTTAACAGCTGTCCCAGCATGAAATAGCACCACATTTTCTTCCTCCTTTGCAAAGAAAGTAATTTAAAAAATACAACCTTTTGCTGAAGAAATCACCTTTACTTCTAGATGTGAAGGACTCACTTACTATAGATGCCCCTCTTGGTAAAAAAAGCAAGTCATCTTCACAGGCATGAAAATTGTTTTAATGGTAGTAAATTTTAAATACCGGTAGCTATAATGGTATCCATTTCTTAATCTGTGTTGATTGAGATTTACACTAGACTTTGTTGATAAAGGTTTCAATTACTTACAATCAAGCCAAGATGTCAGTTGTTGAAAAAACATTCTAAGAAAATTTTGTGTGACTCAACATGTTATTTTTTCCTATTAGAAAATTTACAGCTCTCAAAGGGGTGAAGGGGCTAATTCCAATGATTGCTTTAGCCTTCAATTAATTAGCTATCAATAAACTCTGTGTGCAGCAGACAGATGAATTTGTTTCGGAGGGTGTTCAACTTGTGGTCTGATTCCAGATACTGACACATACCGTTAAATCATTCAATCCCTGGATAACACAGCCTTTCTTAACAGGACCTGGATACCCACCACTGGCTGCTACTACACCCACTGCAAATCTGTCTGTGTGCCAGGAGGGAAGAGACAAGCTAAGGTCACCATTCACACATTCCATTAACGTTGCATATAGATCACTCTTCAGCAGTGGCAGAATTACTTGTGTTTCTAAAGTAAAGTTGATTGATCCATTTAACAGGAAGCTTATAATAAGCAAAGACATTTTTGAGCACATACATGAACCAGACGTGGACTTTTTGCATCCTGCAGGGCTGTCAAAGAGTTTTTAAGTAGCAGGCTGATAATGAATAGTAGGTGGCTTTCGAATTCGCACCAAAGGCACAAGGTTTTCAGGGCCGAGGCATTTAGGGGCATTTTGAAATTTAGAGTCTCAGAAATGCCATTTCCAGGGGTTTTCAAGAGGTATTTTTCACTGCAGAAGCCATGTTGTTTAGTCAGAATACATGCAAGACTGAGAAGAATGCCGTTGAAATGTCCCAGGCGTTCCACAACATCGCACGGTTCGAATGTTTCACAGATCTAAACCTGTTTAAATATGCGTTCAATGTCATTCAAAACAGGGGAACAAATGCTTTACAAATTTTATTCAATGGTGCTACTTGTATTTTTTGTTAGCAGTTATGGTAGAAGGAGATGAAAGTAGCCGGCTGAGGATGGCTAACTAGCCAGTGGTTTTGACTGGCTTCCAGCCCTAATTGGCAGCCCTGATACATAAACCGGAAGTGGATTTGTATGGGAAAATCATTTTTTGTCACCCAGTCACGCTTTAATGGCTTTCCATACAAATCCTTGTAAACTGTCGTGAAATATTCCCTTAAGCATTACAGGGATTAAATCTCCTTTTAATAGAAAACAGGCAGTTTGAGTCCTTAAATGGGTAAGGGAAAGATTTAACAACAGTTATTTACAAGGATTTGTATGGAAAACCACTCAAGCGTGACTGGGTGGCAGGAGTTGTTTTTCTCACACAAATCCTTCTAATTTTTGGCGGCTATCGCAATCGCTACTTTTGAGAAAGGGCTGAAAATTTATAGGCTGCCTAATTTTAATATGCTCTTTCAGTTCGTGGTAGCAAAGTTTTCAAAAGCGAACTGTTATCCTCTTTACCGAAAGTTGATCACATGATCGACTAATGCAAAGGGCTAATGTGGCATCTGTCCTTAAAAATGTAACAAGACAAAAATTGACATGTTCCTGGCAACCTGGGTCAAGATTCTCCCATAAAGACCCCCTATGTGTAAATATCTACTAACTAAAAAATGCTTAAAAAGGTAGCAAAGTTGCCTCACCTGGGTCACCAAAGCGGCAATTAAACTCTAATACTCTAGGTCCTTGAGCTGTTAACATTACTCCTGCAAATAGCACTCCAACAAAAGCACAGCCTTCTTCTCGCAAGCCATCAACTGCCTTTTGGAGGACATCTCTGGTAATTTCTTCTTTGTGTTTCATGGAAATCTAATAAAGTATCAGGTAAGTGAAGGAGTGATGTTACTGGCTGATAGACCTATTAAGGATCAACACAGTCAAAGCCTGTTTGAGGACAATGAGGGGCCATAGAAAGTGCCCATAATGATGGGGTGTCTGTATTAAGTGGTTTTAATTCAGAGAATATGTAAGAAAGGGTTTAATCCATGCACAAAGCAAACTGTCTGTATTAAATGGGTGTCTGTTAAGCAGGGTTTGACCATATCAAGAATTTATGAAGCAATGTATTTATCCAATAAAATAGTGAACTTTTGGATCAAGGCTTGTTGCTAATCTTGCAGGGCGGTTTTTCACAAAAAAAGGCATTTCAACCAAAGAAATTGTCATCTACGAAAAATTCACTTTTGCAGGAAATTGTATAAAATCTAATTTACCCATAGCAGAACATGACTCACCTGAGGGCACGGTGCATATGCACCCATCCCGCCAGTGTTTGGTCCTTGATCATTGTCTAATAACCGCTTGTGATCTTGGGCTGGAGGCATAACTGCAACAGTTTTACCATCAGTGAAACAAAGCACCTGCAACAAATTTACAAGTCACTCAAACAATTATTTTTAAAAGCATTCAGTAATTGTCCAGCTGGGCAGTCGCAGACACTCATAAGAGGTGTTCCTGGTACTACAATTACCACAGGGTTCTATAGCGTTACTTTGTTTATTTTTAGGTAGCAGGTATGGAGTTGTTAGTAGGTGTTTCAGCCAGATACATATGCTGGTTATTGCATCTCACCTTGCACAGATAATGAGTCGTAATTGTCATATCAACAGCGTAGAAATGATTATAGAAAACAAAGGCTTCCAAAAAGTTAGTCATTTTTACACAAGGCATGTAACATTATACCTGGACACTGCGCCTATGACTGGCCAATCTGTTTAAACCCATCCTATAATAAGTTAGCCAATTATTGGCTAATTTTATTGTCATAAAACTACCAAACTATGCAGCCATGAAATACATGGCAAAGGTATTATCAAAACAAAACAGTCCCAATTATAAAAATTAAACTAACAATATGAAAAACAGTATAAAGGAAGCCATTTTTCTGGCATTGAATGAGTTAATTCTTCCTTTTCCATGTCTCATGTATACCAGCCTTGTATCTAAATGGTCTGAAAGTTCAGCAAAAAAAGCAAAACAAAACAAAAACATGTTCCTCATCTTGTAGTGTGCAGTACTATTCAACATTGTGGATACTTACAGAAACCTCCTCTCCTTCTAACTTTTCCTCTATCACTATTGTTGAACCAGCCTCCCCAAAAATTTTGTCCTGTAAAAAATAATGATGATGATATGGTACATATATGGTACAAAGAACTCACCATAAGGATGTCAAAAGTGAAAACATTTTTGAAATATGCCTATCCAGTCAAAAGATATAGCGTTTTCACACCATTTTGTACTATTTTTAGTAACAAAATGGTGGAAAATTGAACTTTCAAAACGCTATATCTTTTGAGTAGGCATATTTCAAAAATGTTTTCACTTTTGACATCCTTGTGATGACTTCTTTCAGAAACCATCATTAGATATCCCTTTATACTAAGAACAAAATTTGGTGAGAAATTTGAGAAGACATTTTCCTACCAAAAATGTCAAAATCTGAAAAACAAAAAACACACATTTTTTTGGAATGGTGAGTTCTATATTGTTTAAAAATTTCAAGTGAATCGCGTTAAAACTAAAAAAGATGAATGAAGGTGAGCGTTTTTGATATGCCCACCACGGCAAAGCTCCATAGTTCCAGACATCATTACAATGGTAGAAGGAGGTTCAGTGGAGGAGTTAATGTATCATTAAAGGTCAAAATAAAAATTATAATAAAGAAAGAATTTCTGACTAAAAATACATTGTAATCAAACAATCGATAATAATTCCTTTTTTAAAAAGACTCAAACAAACCAATCAAACTGATTCATCAACTGATTAAGTTTGATTGTGTTTAGTAATCAGTCTTACCAAAGAGCTTAATTATGATCGCGTTTATAATTAACAACTATTAAACCTGGCTGAAATCAACTGGGTAAATCAGTCAAAGGGATTACCGGTAATCTGAATCAACGGTTCGATTGAATTATTTTTGCCAATAGGGCTCGACTGAATTATTACTCAGTTTTGCTCTATTGAGTGCACTGGGTTTAATGCAAGTGCCAACTCCTCTTTTCTCTCTCCCTTCTCACTTTTAAAACAGGTAATCAAATTACCTGTAGCATCTCCTTGACAGCTTTGACAGCTTGTTCTTTACTATTTGCCACAACGACTCCTTTTCCAGCCGCCAGACCACTTGCCTTCACCACCAAAGCATCATAATCAGCCAACTCAATATGTTTACACGCTTCTTCAGGATCCGTAAAAGCTTGCCAACGAGCTGTAGGGATGTTGTGTCTTTGCATGAAACCCTTCGCGAAATGTTTGCTAGATTCGATTCTAGCCGCGGCGCGACTTGGACCAAAACATGGAATGTTATTGTCCCTTAGAGCGTCGCCGAGGCCATTGGCTAGTGGTGCTTCGGGCCCAATTATAACAAAATCCACCTTGTTATCAACGCAGTACTTCACAATGCTTTCGTTATCATTTTGATTAAGTTTTGATGGAGAAACATTCTCTATTTTCGACTTCAGTCCAAAGGTTCCCGCGTTTCCCGGCCCTACAAATATTTTACCAACATGATTTGATTGGGCGAGTTTCCATGCAATAGCATGCTCTCTTCCTCCTCCGCCAATGACTAAAACTTTATCTCCCATGACTTTAACGCAGCAGCTGTCCTTGGATCGATCTTAACGGTTTTTCAAAGAGTATTACTCTGAGCCCGTGGCAGAAAATGAGTGACTTTTTGAGCGCAAATGGCGCGCTTCTTGACCACGTTGTATCGGCTCAGCCACCAAGCCTTCAACACTTAGGCGAGGCAAACTTGGTCCCAGTTCACCAACCGAAGCGTTGTCAAGGAAACAAAGCACTTCCAATCAATTATCACGTGACTTCTTCGTAAGAACTAGAAAGTGATCAAAATCACAAAATGAACTCGAGATTGGCCAGTGTTTATGAATATTGCAAGCGTTGCTTGTCTCTTCTTGCAGGTGACATTTCAAGGTTGACACTTTGTCAGTGATGATCGGTCTTATGGCAAACTGTTTTTCATGGTTGAAGAGAAGAAGGGAGCCATGGAAGTAAGTTGACACTTCTGTATATAAGCTTAAAATGTGTGCTTTTTTCTCACTAGTAACTATGATGTCGAAATATTTGGGTAAGCGTATCTTTTTTCTCTCAGGTTTAATATTAAATTACTGCCCCATGTTATTTTACAGGAAGGTTACCATTTTGATGGTTGGTTTGGATAACGCGGGGAAAACGTCAACAGTTGCCGATTTAACGGGAGGTTCGTTTTCAATTACATTTTTTTTCTTACTGATAAGCTTACATTGCTTTTGATGGTGAGAAAGTTAAGCTTTCTCTGTAGATGAGGCAGCTCATACCGAATAATACTGACACTTCTTAAATACACAAATAAATCTTAGAAGGAGATACACTATTCCCGGCACGATAGCCATCTTCCGCCGAAAACGTTCTTCCGAGAACGGATGGTAACCTCTTAATAATGGTGTCCCTTTTAATTAGATTTAAGTTAAATTTGAAAAATAAGCTTAAGGTCATATTTAAGTTACGGATCGCGGGGTGCTATCTTAATTTAATAGACCAAAGCAAATGTTTGTATTCTTGTCTGATCAAGGAACTGGAAAAACAAAAGTGGTTTAATATGGTCATCTTTTGGTTCTTGGGGAGAAGTAGTAAATAAACTACATGGATGAAAACGTTGTGTATTTCAGTAACTGTAGTATTGCCTTTTATTTGTGTGCCTTGGGTTACCAGACTCCTCACAGCTGAGCAGCTGTTGTCAAGAATGTGTTAAATTTGCAAGCAGACTTCTACAACTGGAGTGATTTGTTCACAAACCTTCAAGTGATGATGATGAAAATTAAAAATTATTACTCGATCCCAAATGGGCTCTGAGTCAATGGCCCATGAGGCTGAAGGCCGAATGGGCTATTGATTCAGAGGCCATGAGGGTGAGAGGAATAATTGTTTCAGTAAAATCCAACTAGTTGGTCAAAAATATCGAGACAAACCAACTTTAGCTAGCAAAACGCAATTCAGCCACTATTGTTTTGGTTTTCAAAGCAGGCGCTTTTCACTGCTAGTGGGCTATGTAACATATAGCCTAGTAGTAGCTCAACCAATCAGAATCAGCATTGATAATAGACCACTAGTTGGATTTTACTAATAAGTACTAGTAACAGTGCTGAGTGGAGTCCATATAGCAGGAGTCCGATTTGTTTAATCACGAGTATAATTACAGACCAAACTGGATGACACAACATTCTGTTACCAATTAATCATGACTTTAACAAAATTTGTGATATATAAGGCTCTTTTTAAAATCAAAACACAAGAAATTCCAAGATTTTTTTGCTAGCAATGAAAAAAAAGCCATTTAAGCACGCACATGATGTCGTGTACTGTCCAGTTACTTAGGCATGACGCGTACTGTCCTATTAAGGCTGAAATCAGAGCAGTTGATAACCAATCAGATTTGAGAATTTTGTTATAGTTATTATAATAGTAATAACAATAATGATAATGTTACAATAAAGGTTTCTTAAAATAATGTTACCATAAAGGAAGGGAGAAACAGAGATTTTAATGGCCAAAAGCCATTTCATCAAATATCTTTAAGCAGCATCCTGAGCTTACTGGCACTGCATTTTCAGTGAAGAGGTTACGCTCAAAATTAAAACAACTTCAGGTTGATTCCCAATAAAATATTATTATTTCCCCTGTTTCCAATTCCTAATTCATAATTATAAGGGCTGGAAGACAAAAGAAATTTGATCATATACATGTGCGAACTGGCGTGTAATAAGTAGTAAAATTGTTTTTAATTATTAAATTCAGACGCGATGTATAAAGGCTACAAATTTTTAACTTAACGACCTGTAACCTATTCTCCCCATATTACATTAAACATGCCCAACAGTGTTTTTTTAGGGACTACATGTACCCCCGTCCTCTAGACTGCCAGGGAATGCTTTATTTGCTTGAGCAAAGTGATGGGTAACAATGGAAGTATTACATGGGTTTTTATGGAAACCCTGTCATAATTAATTTCTTTTTTTATTTCACAGAAACTACAGATGGAATAACCCCAACAATTGGATTTTCGAATTCTTCCTTCTCTCTGCATAGATTTCATGTTTCTCTCTTTGATGTTGGTGGTGGAGCGAGAATAAGGGCCATATGGAAAAATTATTATGCAGAGGTTAGAAATTATGAAAATAATTCTTAGCTTCTCTAGTGTAGAGGTGGATCAAGATCAGGCAGTGTCACACAAAATACCCCAGTGGCCCTTTTTAGATTTTACCAAGACACATCTAGAGTGGGGGAAGGGCTGGCAGTGAAAAGACTTAACATCAGCACATGAATGGCAACATGAGTGAAATGATTTGACCTTAGTGAAAGCACTGTAAAATTGCTGAATTCCTGCAAATGCTCTAAGACAATTCCACTAATATGATTAATAAAGGAGAATGCAGGTCAGCATTGTCTTCTGTTTAATCTCTCCTCAGACATCTCTTTAATACCTCAGTTTGAATAACAATGCAGCTGAGGTCTGATTGTTTGTGTATTTTTTCCTTTTTTCAGTCATATGGGATAGTATTTGTTGTAGATGCTAGTGATGAAGACAGGCTTGAAGAATGTAAGAAAATACTTCATGAAACCGAAATGCAGCCTCGAGTGGCAGGGAAACCTCTTCTTATGTAAGTTACTTAAAATACAAGAAATATTGCATTTAGCTAGGTTGTTACTTAAATTTATTCTTAGCTTCTTATTAGTCAAAATCAGAAACTCATAAGGCAACAATATCCTGCTCAGTGTTTCAGTAAGATTCCTGGTTTCAACCTTTCAAAGCTTTCTCGCCTTTCGGGAGTTTTTTTCCCTGTTTGTCAGCCATTTTTTTAAGCGGGCACGGGAACCTGAAGTAAAACTATGTCACGTTGTTTACGAAGTTTGATTGGTCAGTTATCTCTTCTTCTCGTTCCAAATATGGTACTTTTGAAAATGAATAATCACGAGCATCAGACAAAGCAAACATATGAGAGTTACACTTTTCAACCCCTTATGAGTTTCTGTCAAAATTTAAATCTTGTCTCATATTACACACTTGCTGTTGAATTCTAGATTTAAGAAAGGGATATTGCCAGAGGAAATTTAAATATTAATATTAATATTAATATGTGACATGGAATTTCACTGTCAAATTATTTTGTAAATGGATCAGACACTTATTTTTGGACTATGAACCTACAACCTCCAAATATTTCTTTTGCATAGACTTGGCAATAAACAGGACTGTGATGGAGCACTGAATGAAAATGATTTACAACGACGACTTGAGTTAGATACACTTGTGGACAGATACAAGTGCCCCTGCGAAGTTGTAAGTTTTTATCTACAGTACACAAAACTTTGTGTTGTGTGATGTGCAAAATTGTAAGAGTTCTGTAGTTAAAGGTTGGTTTCTTTTTCTTTTTTAGTTTTGTTGTACAGCAGTGCTTGGTAAAGGAAATAAAGTAGACAGGCAAATTAAGAAAGGTTAGTAGATATAGGTAACCTTTTAAGCTGTTAGAGTTTTATCATTACAAAATAATTTTTTTTTCTTTTTTATATTAATGCTTCATAAAGCAGAGTAAGGATTAAGGAAATGATCAAACAAGATAAATTTTTCATGTGGTATTTTAATAACTTTCCCCTCCTTTTCTGTAACGTTCAGGGGCAACAGGAAGAGTTCAAAATGATTAAATGGTATTAGGGCTTGAAGGGTTCATATGGATCAAATAGTCATATAGCAGGTTGGCAGGCTTAATTGGTAGAGGGCTGGCTTCAGAACAGGTTCCAAATGCATACCCAAGGTCTTTAAATAACTGAGAAAGAAGGTATTGCCTTTACCCTGCAAAATAAAAAGTTTTGTCATTTATGTGAAAATATAGGAATGGTAGACCTGTATCAAGCAGGTGAAAATTAATGTTAAAAACAGCATCTTCAGTTTCCAGAAGTAGTCATAGTACAGTAAGTTTCTTCTTATAAGCCCTGGGTTCATATAAAAGGGGTTAAATGAGGAACGCCTACTGTACAAATGGACTGAAAAAAGTGTTTGAAAACAATCTGCTTAGCAGTGCTGATCAAAATACTTTTTGAGTTTACTCATTTTTTAGCTTTATAGCGAAATTCGTTTTATCGCGCTGTGCATTTTGCATATTTTGGGTTTTTCTGTTCCGTCAATCATCTTAGCGGACCTCTTAGTAAACACATATTTACTTGCATGAGTTCAAAACGTCATGGTTTGTGATTCGTGATTGGTGGATTTCGATCCGTTTTGTTTGTTTCATGTTGAAGGTTCGTTGCTTTGTGATCATCCTGTTTTGGGCAATTATTGACTAGTTAAGTTTGCTTTGCAGATTTTTATGATCTTTCTCATTCTTCTCACTTGCAAGAATAAAGCAACGCCTGCCTCCTTCCGTCGGCAAAAAATCCACTCACCATTGTGATTTCCTTCGCTTCTCTTGAGCAGTCTAGAGTCATTGTCAGCCAAGCTGGATGTGCATGTTACATTGTGATTTGCATTAACCCCACCTTCACTAAAATGATTCATGGAACAGAAAAACCCAAAATCCCTTTGAAGTTTGCAAAACACGCAGCACGATACAACGAATTTTGCTGTAAAACATCAAGAAAAGTAGAATTTATTTCAGTACAAGGTAGAAGGGGGCTTGTTCAACCCAGAGGGGCTTATAACCAGGTGTATTTTTCTTTTTGTTTGCTTTCAAATGGCAGCTCAATTTTCACTGCTATTACATGTATCTCACATGTGCCTTCACTTCTAAAAATTAAAAGAAAGTTTCAAAAGGACTATTAACAGGAGACCATATGTGAACATTTTCGCTTTCAAAGCGCAGGCTTTGTTTATACTAAAGTGAACGAGTCTCACCCAATGCATGGAGTGGTAATTTTTAATTTGAAAGAGTGCGTTCTCACAACAGGTTCATAATATTTCTCGACTTGAGATCTGAAACTCAAAACTTGATTCTTGAGACTCGTGATGCTGCCTCGATTCGCAAAAGTTTCAAGAATCAAGTCTTGAGTCACGAGTGACGGTCAACTTACTCTTGTGCATTACTCCAGATGGGTCTATATAAAATATAAAGTCATGTAATGCTAAGTGGCAAAGGCAACGAGAATGGTGAAAAAACAACAATTTATAGGCGTAGGGTAATTAGCAAAAAAGCAACTTTGCACCCGCAGCACACTTTTTTTAATTTGTGCCATTGTTTTGCAAGACTACAACGTGAAACTTCCTAGTTACACGTTTTATGGAGGAAATGTCGTACATGTTCTTGTTCTCTTTTTTTTCACTGCTGCTCATTTTCACCTTGGTGACCACTAGCATTTCTCATTCTCACCATTGCTACAAA
>NC_133201.1:51030575-51050575 GCF_958299795.1 Porites lutea | reverse complement strand
CTTCACTGTCACTGAAGTGAATAATTTTTTTTTCTTATATACCACATGCGTTGAATAACTAGGGATCCTAAAAACTACTTTATTTTGGCAAATGCTTGGAATTTTTACAATCTTTCGCACCACGCCATGCATATTAACATGCACAAAGTAACATGGTAACTCGGATGCTTCTCACCTTAAAGCTAGCCAATCAGTGTGCATTAAAAGCACTATTCGCTTGTGTGGTATTTAGTAGTAATTATCATTACTATTGCAACAGTTTTAGGGTGATTCGCACCAGTTTTGCACTAATAGTTGAAACCACCACTCTATCAGCTTTTGCAAATGGTAACAGTGTGAAACAAAGACCCAGTTTTTGGTCATAAGGCGTTATGATCATACTCTTTGTATTTCCTGAGGTTTGCATACCTGTTGTAAAACAGGTTAAATATGTCCTTATTTTTACTCAAGAAATTTTAATTTAAAAGTCTGAGATGGCCTCCTCCTCCATAATAAGAAAATGTGCTTGATAAATTTTTATAGTTTTTTTTTTATTATATATCTGATTATGTTGTGGTATTTTAAAAAAGGGTATATCCTCCAGTGTTTTTATTGTCAAAAATACGCAACCAATCATATGGTTTTTCTTCGTCTTTCAGGTGGCAGAGGTTTCACCTCACCGTCAATACCAGAGGGTGACGAGGTGTGAATAATTTTTGTTAGATTAACAAATTAGAACTGAAAGAATTTTTAAAATTTTTTTTTCCACAAGTTTTAATTTGCTGGTCAGCAATCACCTCTGAGTATTTCGATGTAAGCTGATAAGTTGGCCAAAATTTTGTAAAAAGTCAATTTTCCAGTCCTTACCTTAGCCTGCAAACGCAGACATATTTCTGGCCGTCGCTTCTTTCCACCCACCTTTTCGGTGGAAAGGAGCGATGAGTGGAAATACATCTGCGTTTGCAGGCTAGTCCTTACACATGCCTAGTACGTAATCCATCCTCAGAGAAAATTGCAACGAAATTCAAGTTGAATTTGTCTGAGATGCCTGGAAATGCATAGGTCTTCATCAATACCTTTGCTTTCATGAGTTTAATAGTGTAAATAATGTTTTTCAATGTTGTAACTGCATAATCATGAAATGTTATTTCTTTTTTCCTTCTAGGAATCAAATTCTCTTCCACCTTTAAGAGGAATGTCATGGACTAGAATTAAACCCAACAGTGAGGACAATGATTTAGTAACATAAAATAAATTTGTAGTAGAGCAATATTTATTATAGCAGAGCAAGTGATTTTAGTAATTGCAATTTATTAGTGCCTCGTACAAAGAAGAATCACAATAATGAGGGGACACCCTCTATTTAAAAAGTAATTTCTCCGAAGAACAGTAGTGTGACCAAATTATCAGGTTTCCTCCAGTACGTTGTTATCCGGTACAGCCCGCTTTAAAAGTTATCCTTGATGATAATACTTTAGGTTGATACTGAATCAGTGAATGGGTTTTTACCGTTTATAAGCCTCACAACTCCAATGCCATGCCAAACCATATGACATGCATCAACTTCCCAAAAAATTAGATACGCAGAACGTGTGAACACATTAGTACTTATGTTGGCTAAAATATGGTTTAGTTGCTTGGTTTGTTGGGTTAAGAGACCTTTACCAAGCGAAAAAAAAATTATCTTCTAGTGCAACCCGCTTGCCCGTAATGTGGAATCCAAGAAAGACTTGAATATGTGTTTTTTTTTCTTGTCATTGCCTCCTGGCAAGGCTGAGCCTACTTGGTGAGAAGTGTCTTACAGCATTTCTCAAAATAAGCTATGGCAAACAGCCATTGCTTGTTTAACCCACTAATAAACTATGGCTTATGGGTTGGTTAAGTACCTGTCAGTTTCCTTGAGGGCAAGTCTGTTAGATCCATTCTGTAAATGAGTTGTTACGAGTTTTGTCGTCAGAATCTACTTAGCGTTCGGTTGTTAGCTTTGTTGCTCTAACTTTAACCATTTGATTTATGACAAAGAAAACAGTTTTAAGTTTTCCGAAATTTTCATCTGTGCGTCATTTATTAAGTATCCATATGAGAACCTAGTGTGACTCCTGCTGGACAACGAGTCAAAAAATAGTCCTTTAAGGTGTTCAAGGCACGTTTGTCACTAACCTCTCTTGAGGAAACAGTGTGCGCTAGTGAGTCTTGTTTCTATGGATATTACGTTTGAGATCTCAATTAGCTTTGAGAAAAGGAAAGTACAGTAATCTTATTTATTAGAAGATTTAATAAAACGACTCAAGACATTGTCATTGTAAATTTTTACATACATTTTATCAAAAGTGTAAATAAAAACCGGACTATTAAAGGAAATTCTCTTTCAAGCCATGAAATGATCTTGGTGCTGAATAGCCGTGATTCAGTGGTTATCAAATTCTTAGTAGCTGGGATCACTCTTGCCTAATACCAAGGCCTCGTTATTTCCTGCTGCCTTTGCGTTTTGGGTCACATGGTCCGAGCGAGTACCAAAATGCATTGACCGAGAAAGTTTGGAAAGAGTCTCCCCAAATCAAGTGCCTTGCATTTTGTTTCTGCCGAAGGTTTTTTTCGCTCTTGGGACAAACCAACTCCTGTAAACTCCTTAGAGAGAAAAAAGAAATGTTTCTCATCTAAAAGGGTTTACAGACTACGGCATTTCCATTATTTTTCTCTCCCTTGCCACCACACCACAACCACATTTCTTTTGTTTTCTCTCTTCCACCACAACATTTCTGTTGTTTTTCCTCCTCCGCCACTACCACCACCACATTTCTATTGTTTTCCTTCTTCCACCACCACCACCACATTTCCTTTGTTTTCTCTCTTTCACCACCACCACATTTCTTTTGTTTTCTCTCTTCCACCACCACCACCACCACAACCAAAGTTTTAACCCCCCCCCCCCCCCCCCCACCACCACCACATTTCTTTTGGTTTTTCTCTTCCACCACCACCACATTTCTATTAGAGACTCAAGATCCAACGACGCGACCGCGACAAGAACGTCTGAGAGTAAAATCAAAAAGAATATAATTTCAGCCTAATTGTTTGTTAAAATAAGCCTTAAACAGAACGTGCGAAGACATAGTTTTCCTCATACAAATACCATGCAAACAAGGAATGGTTGCTTGTGATAGCATCCAACATTATTTAACATACTCTCACGTTCACTGATGGAGTATCAAGAAACCATCCCCATGTTAAGATCCCCCTTTAAAGATTACCCATCCAGGAGCAAGGACTGCACGCTAGGGGTGTACACTGACAGAGATATATTTGTGGTCTTCTAATCCAATAGGCCTATTTGGCTAACTCAATGATGTACCCAATTCTAACCCTTTGGGAATAAAACGTATTGTTTCTTGAATTTCCATATTATTTAAATGTGAATGCCACGTTATAATGCAAATACAATACACAAAGAATCTTAACCCCGGAAGATTTGAATTGGGTACGACATTGAGTTAGCCGAATAGGTCTCTTAAAGTGAGCATAAAAGTCACAGTTTGTACGGCACGCACAGCAAGGTACTGCAAACACCACATTATAGATGTGGGAAACACAGCCTCGAACTAACGAAAGGCACATGCAAACAGTTAGACATGGCGCAATGCCTCCCTAGAAAAAAAGACGAAATTGTGGCCACATGGTATTCAACGAAAACAACTTTTCTAAGGTTGTCAGAGGTTGGGGGATTGTTTCAGATGAGGCTTCAATCGGAGAGAACCGGGTTGCCGGAAAGCGCTTGTTTTCTACATTCTAACCTCATAAACCGTTCAGCTTGAGGTAATGAGGGAGGACACATCTCAATCCATTTTGTACTTCCTCAAGAATTGCAGGAACCGTCACGAGTGAATAATACGGATCTTACGATGAGACAACGTTGACTTCCTCGAAAACGTCGCTGAAAAATAGACGAAAGAAGGGAATTTATGCTGGAGCTGAAGAGAGAGGACCGCGCCCGAGTTAAGACAGATATGGTAGAATTTATCGTCTTGCCGTTCTCGTCCTCGAGAATTATCCTCAAGTAAACTTAAAATTTGGTCATTTCACGTCGTAGTTATGCAGGGACGGCAAAGAAATGTACAAAAAAAGCGTGATTGAACCTGTTGCTTTTATGGCGTTGCTGTTGCCGTCGTCGTCGTAGTGGGGAGCTTAAGCAACGACGACGTCGACGGCAACGAGAACGGCAAAAACACAAAAGTTTTAGATTGGCAAAACAACAACTCTGCACGTGCATCATGCTTTTTTGTACATTCCTTTGCCGTCACTGCACGACAACGACGTGAAAATGCCTAATTTCACGTTTTGTGGACAAGGTGAACACAAGACAACGACGTTATTTTTCTTTTGCTGAACTTCGATACAGTCTTTTAAATTCAACTCCAGAAAAAACTGCCAACATTTGACGAACTGAACGAGATGGAATAAGCGCGATTAAGTTTGAAGCAGCGCGACTTCACTTTTTAAGTAAGTTTTTGTAGCCGTCGCTGTCGTTGTTGCTTAAGCTCCCTATTAGTCGTAAGGTCCCTAAAAACTCTGATAGACAAACAAAAAAATATTCCTAGGGAATAAAAAAAACATGCATGAAACAGGCTTCCTTCAAATTCAAATTTAATATCCATCGACAAGTTACACTTAATAGCACACACTTGGCCTACAACAGGTGTATCCAGGCAAAACCCATCAAACAACTATTACTTTGCATTTCAGAATAATAATTTAAAGAGTGACATAAATAACTGACTGGCAGAACTGTTTCCACCGAAAATAGTATATATCTTTACAAATATAAGCCAACGTTCTTAAGTCTTCTTACAGAATTACCTGGATTTTATAATGCTCTATAACTGAGAGCGACAATAATATTATTAGGAAAAAAATAGAGTCATACTTGTTAAAAACAGAGCAGTTATATACGTTAAAAATAATTCTAGTATCAGGAAAATAACTCTTAATCAGTTTCGTTGCAAACATGCCCAGAAAATAGGTTCATTCAGTTATCTTCTTACTTTCAAGCTTGGCTTTTTCGTAAATTATCGCCCTCAACACGAACCTGGCTAAGCTAGAAGCAGCTACCCAAACTTAAGATTAAAAATAGCCCCTTCAAGCTTGAACAGTTGCCTTCGGAAGACAAACTGTGTAGGACTTACGATTCACCCGGAAAAACGTCACCCATAAATATATCGCATAAATTGGACCCCATCCTTGGAGACCCTACGGAAGCGAATGGGGACCGAATATTCACGTCCGACATCGCTATAGGCTAAGTTTAAAAAGAGGAAGCCCGGGAAGACTCAGACACTGAGACATGAAAGAGAGAGTGACGCTCGTCGATAAATTAGAATTTGACCCCTAAAGCAGACCAATCTGTCTGGGCGTGGCCAACCACGCCTACAGGAGACCATACTTAGGCATGGTATGGCGGCGTTTGTTTCTTTTTATTAGGTTCTTCTGTACCTACAATCCTAAGCGATGTTTTTATGGGTAAAAATATTGCGCAAGACGACAACCATCCCCCTCACTTTCATACGGGAGCCCCCCTCGGGGGGAGGGGGGGCAAGAAAGCCCATCGATCGCATGCAACAAAATGTTTACATATAAATCGGCCTTAATGCGGCTACAGTAAAAACCCGCGTATAAGAACCTAGGTTTTTCCAAGTTAGCCTAAACAGGTTCTTATATAAATGGTATTTAGTGTAAAATTAGGCTAACTAGGTTCTTAATTAGGTTCTTAACTTTTGTTCAAGAAATAAAGCTGAATTTTTAAATGATCTGGTGTTTAATGTCCAAAAACAGTATTCTTGGAGGCTTCGTTAAGCAAAATACTATACTATTTTAATCTGATTCTGTTACAATCAAACCTATGGTAAAGTTTTATGTGACCATGCTATAGTGTTTAGAGTATTATTGCATACAGACTGTGTTATATATATATATATATATATATATATATATATATTTTTTTTTTTTTTGGAAAATAAGAACCTGTTTTAGGATTTTAGCCTAAAATGGTTCTTATGTGAAGGGTGCTTAAAAATGAAATTTTAGCCTAACAGGTTCTTAAATGTTAGGTTCTTATACGCGGGTTTTTACTGTATATTACGCTATTTGAACTGAACTGTACTGTCATAATACATTTCCAAACCACGCTGTGGTCTATTCTAAAAGACCATGTCATTACCTAGAATATATCTCTTGTCGTGACCTAGTATATATCTCTTAATGTCCTAGATTTTTTCATAATGACCATACGTCAGGTTATACATTTTCATTTGCGACAACTGGAGGTCATTGCGTTTGTAGCCTGCAATAGAACCCTCTTGAAAGGTTTTGTATGAAAATCCACATGGCGCCCCCTGCAGAAACACAAAATAACAGACATTCACAATATAATTTCTGACTTTAGTGACACGGGAACGAATAACGGAGAACTTAACATTTTGACGAACACAATGAAGACGAGCGCGGACTGTTATGAAATGACTATAGACTATCTAGGCTTTCAGCAAGAGATCTGTGTTGTTCTAAAGGGCAACCTTCGTGTTTGCATCCTTTTTCTTGTAATGTTGTAGTTCTTATTTTACATAGTTTTATATACGCTGTCTGTTTATTCGGTACACTTTTTTTAAGGTACTGTGCCATCAAAGGTACGGTTTTTAGTGCAGTTTTCGTCTTATCTCCTAGAAGTGTAAGATGTGCATTCACCTGTAAGATACATTTGGATGACTGACTGACTCAATAATATCTATTTATATGAACTGTACCAAGGAACAGCATTATGAATGGGCTGAACCCGGGAGTCATGTTATAAGCAAGTCGGAACTGATCGTTTAGAGGCGACGTTGCTCATTGACCTTACTGCTCAATTAAGTCACGATGTTACTGATCAATTGTCAGTAAAGCCATGATGTTATAGGAGTACTCTAAGCCCTAACGTGGGTTTTCTGTATACAGCTATTTCGAGAAAGGTTGTTGGAAAAAGTGCACGCGACAATCACGAAAGGTATTGTGGGCAGTTTTGAGTTCACTGTTCTTCAGAGAAATTTGAGAGAATTGCACGAGAGGCCTTAGATATATGTTTGCGAGTGCTAAAGGAAAGCAACAAAAGTATGTTCGACAGCTACCGTGTAAGCAACAGTGAATTGATCATATCCCATATTACCTTTCGGGATTGTCGCGTGCACATTTTTTCCAACACGTTTTCTCGAAATAGCTGTATACTGACTGGTCTCTTTCTGATGACAAAATATCAAATATCTAACAAATGCCCGGGCGGGGACGGGATGGACGGACACACGTGGAATTGACTGAGCCTTAATACTTAAAAGTGATTGATGCTAACCTCATTGGCAAACAAAGTCATAAGGAATCTTCCAGGTTTGAAAGCTTCAAGGACCCTGCTGATCAGTTCTTTATAGGAACTCTAAGAGAAAACAAGAAGTATCGTTCACGTATTATATAAACACCAGTGAAATACCAGGTGAGCTTTCGCGTGAAAACGTAATATCTTTACATGTGAAAATATCACCATTGCTATGGCTACATAATAAATCGCGCCTTTCACACCAAAACTATTAAAGTGAAATGGTTTGGTATTTCATTGGTGTTTATATAATAAAGAGAACATTACATGGTCGCTTGGAGATACCTTTTCAAGTTTTCCAAGACCTTAGGTTAAGCTGTCACTTTCAAAAATGTTCACGGTTTTTCTCGTTTGGGGGTATTTTTTTACCTTAAACAGTTCAACAGACACAAACTCAGGTGTCCATCAAAAAGCGTGCCGTTTGGGCTCTATAATTACTCCTCTCTATCTTCAATTGTCCTTGCTTTGTCATCTGCAGTAACTAATCTACCAAACAAAACTTTAATTTTCCATGACTCTCAAGGACTGACAAGTAAATTTCAAGACTTTCCAGGCCTGAAAAATAAAATTCTTAAATTCCATGACTTTCCAGGTTTTCCAAGACCTGTACGAACCCTGACAAATATTATCATTGAAGCTTTCGACAGCATAAGCATTGACCCTTTAAGCCCCAATATCCACATACAAATTCCCCAAACCGATCTCCATACATTTCCTTTAAGAATTAGTTGAGAGAATTTAATAAAACATCAAGGCATTTTCTCTTTAGTGATCATTTTATTAATTTCCACAACCTTATCTCTCGACAATGTATGGATATTGTGAGGAAAAAATTGATGTTGGTCACTATTGGGACTTTAAACATTAACTTAGATGACACTTGAGAATTTCGCCACGTGGCAACCAATGATCAAAAATCATAAGGTAGTTCATAAATCCTGCCTCACAATAGAACTGCTTCAAAGAAAGATTTCCTTAATTCTGCTAAATAGATACAAGGGTATGTGAGACTATATAATACAAAACTCAGGAACAAAATGGTAAGTAAATAAGTACAAGAGTAACAACTCAAATGCAGGATAACATGAGGATTAAAATAAAAGAAAAGACAACTGTCTCCCCTCCGTTATTTGAGCTGTACTTTCATCTCTTCTATATTCTTGGTTTTTTCAACTTACCATTTTAATATTGGTTTCAAAGCTGACATAAGAGCACTCAGGCTGTGGAGTAATATGGATGTTGAAGTAGCTTTCCTAATGTGTGAGAGAGAAAAGATTCACATAAGGGAGTTAACTTACAGGCTTATGTAGCACATCATCACATCACAATAAATTCCTGTAGCGGATGTCTGTGGCGAACAGATTGACTACTCTACTTAGATTTTTGCCACCTTTCGTTGACATCTGTACCCAACAAAAGGTAAAGGTAAAGAGTCTTTACTTTACATCGGTAGATAGAAATAGTTATCTGACTAACAAATCTGAGGCTAACAGCGTGCTCATTTCCCCCCAAATCCATCACACCTCTCTGATTAGCTCACAGACTGGTATGGGGCATATAATAATAATAATAATAATAATAATAATAATAATAATAATAATAATAATAATAATAATAATAATAATAATAATAATAATAATCTTTATTGAGGATATCAATTTTACTGATAAGTGATTTACAAGAGAGTCCTCAAAAATTAAAAAAGGACAAAAAGGAAAAATAAAGACTAACATATGAATATATAAAAATTAAACTAAAAACTATTTACATTTCTTAACACTCTTTTAAAACTAGCTAATGATGGGCTTTGTCTGATTGAAAGGTCTAATTTATTCCAATCGTTTGAGGCAAAGTTTGTCGAGGTCCAATGGCCCCAGTTCCTATTATATGCACTCTTACGGAACTGGACCATTGGAGTAATAAATATTGTAGTAATATTTGTTTGCAAAACAACCTTACACTACAAGAGTCAACAGAATTATACAGCATAATAATGCTCTGTGATAAGAACAAAATGACATCTGTTCTTTAGAAGGATTTGCAGGAGGGAGAGCAGCAAGGTATTAAATTTGCTGTTACTGTTGTTGTTTCATGAAAACGTTTTTCACATCTCTAGCTTTCATAGTGTGATAAACATTTGCAAAATTAAGTCCTGCAGAAGTTGGTAACATTAAGGTTACTAGTCAGAGTATTAAAAAACGGGCAGCTCACCCGGAGGTGTTCCATGGTAGGAAACCACTCTGGAGTAATGACATTGTTGTTCCCTAATGCCAACATCTGTCACACCAGTAATAAATGTTAAACAAGTTGCCTTGTTTCAGATTATTGCTATTTATTCACAGACACCTTCAAAGTAAAACCAACTGTTAAGGTTTATTAACTTTACTAAATTGCTGATATTTGCAGAGTAAAATTAATAATTAAATAATTAATGAAACTGTCTTACACTGGCCCGGGACTCATCCAAGGCTTATGTTTGTGCAAATGGAGTGGAAATTAAACAAAAACCCCTGCCTGGATTTGCCACATAGATTACCTGTATGGTAGTTAAAAGATGTTTTAAAGCTGATATTCATTGAGAAAACTCTCCATAGAATTATACTTCAGATAGTTTTTCTTTAAAAAGAAAAGGTAAGACCTTTATATATAATATATACTAATTATTTTTCACTTACATCCAGAAGCCCATTGGCTGAATACCCACAGGGTTCAAACAAAGCAGCATCGATCACTGCCCCAGGAAGAAACTCACTGATGCCTGTCTCCTAGGTGACAAGGAAATAAAATAATACAGTATTCATAAAATTCTAACCGCAAATCAAATGGGTGCATTTTTCCCTTATAAAAACATGTTTTTCCCTTTTTATTCTAATGTGCTACCGAATATGTACAGAGATATTAGCACTATATTAAGTAAATAAAATTATTATTATTATTATTGTTATTATTATTGTCAGTAATAATATTTTCAAGGAAGCGGTTCCTGATTGTTGTCTGTGTTCCAGGTTACACAAACAGAAGGTTCCATACCTACTTTTTCTTCTACATCAATATTAATAATATTGCAAGAAAAGGATATTATATTAGCTGGCAGCTGGCTAATTTTGCCTGCTAATCTGCCAACTACTTTCATAAGGAAACAATGTTGATTTATTACTACCACCTGAAACTGCCAGCAATGTTTTGAAAACTCAATGCCGTAATATTTAATATAATTAAATTGTTCCCATTCAGTTCTCCATGATCTGCCTTTGAGTGAAATACATGGTACTAATGAACTAAAAAGTAAACACAGTGATTTTTATCAGAATAGTTTACTGATACAAAACGTCTTGTTTTCCATCAGTCAGTTTTGTAAAAAAAGATTTCTGAGGAAGTATGCCCACAGACAGTATTAGTTTGTTAGGACCTGTGAAACTGACTGCTGTAGACGTCGACAAAATCTGGAATGGATCTCTAAGGGGTAACAGACAGGGTTTTACATGGGTTAATTGATCCAGGTTTTGTTCCCTCTGCACTGCTGTCTACCTTTAAAAAGCCTCCTTCTGTTTCAAACCTTAAAGGAAACAGATCATTATACGTTTCTGGGAAACTTGCCACCTACCCCTCACCTAAGCCAACATTAACTCCTACTTCTCACTTAGGGCAAATTGTTGGCTTAGGGGAGGGGTAGGTGGGCAGTTTCCTGGAAACGTACAATGATCCAAAGAAACCAGGGGCAAAACTAGCTACAAAATAAGAGCTCAAATCTAAGGAAGTTGCCTCTACAAGACTTGAATGTGACTTATTCATGTAAACATTACCCTGGCAAAAAAAGCCCACCTTAGTGACTTCATCAGGATCAGAATATTTTGACTTGTAGAACTTGTTCATAACCTCTCGATCAAGATCCAGCATCAAGATGTATACAAGTTAACGAAAAATTACTTTAAATGATCCCTTTCCCAAGGAATGTAATTGTAGTATTTTACAAAACAAAGGCGTCAAGAAAAAACTTTAAACTTCATCATGAGCGAATATGAGCATCTCAAGCCAAGTCTCAGGTTACCTCAGTTCCATAAAAACCCATTGACAGGGTCAATTTGTACATTAGTAACATATATACCCTCACAGAGATGCCAAGATCTGGAGACTCCCCCCTTTCAACAACCAACCCCACCCCTCCCCCCCCCTCCATATCAACATGAATTGATTTTAATTGTAATTGTAATGACAAAATAATCTTTGTCATTGATAAAATATTGCACAAAAATACCCCAGAAACCATACTACGGGTCAAATTTGGGCTGAATTCCATACTAAAGCACAGGAAAGCTCAAAAGTTGATTTTATCTGGGAGATTTGGTGACCTGTCAAGAGAGTAGGAGATTGATCAAGTATCTGCGAGACTTCTGGATAATCTTGGAGAGTTGGCATACATGTATCTGCTTTCACATACAGTTAACCGTTTGAAAGTCAGTTGACATTCCATTGTGAGTCTCAATTCTTGACTCAATTCTCAATTCCTGCATGAATCCAGGATCCAGAATCAAGAACAATTTATCAAGAACTAAGACGAGGTTAGAAGCATAGGATTAAGGTAAAACTTAACTTGAGGTGCTACTCTGAGTAAAACTTAAAAGGATATCTCCAAAGTTTGGTCAGGCTCAGTCACTCCTGGTAAGATGTTATCAAGTGTGTACAAGTACCTAGAACATAAATACCGGTAAAATAAATTATTAACTCATCATCATCATAATAATTCAGTTGCAGTGTGGCCAAAAGCTTCCTCCAAAGGTTACAAGCAATAAAGGAAAATAACCAAAAGAGGAAAATTGTTGATGTTGTATTAAAAAACAGTTAATATTCTTCTCATTTTAACAATGTACATTGGTAATTAAGAATAAGTCTTGAGCAGGTTTTGAGTTGTACATAATTGTTTACCATGTATCTTGACCATTTAATCTTCCAAGAGCATATCCTGCACCATCTAAGAATAGGAAAAATAGTTACAGTTTTAAAGATAAAATTAACTTCCTATCAGAAACATCCTGCCTTTGAGCTTTAGCATAGATTTATAAATTCAAACTAGGTTGTAAAAAAGATGAAACAGCAGAACTTAACTGCTTCACTGTTTCATAGAGATATATATTATGTAGGAAAATAGGTCAATTTTTAACTTTAGACTTGGCGCCGAGGCTTGGAGGAAGAAAGGAAATGTATTATTCATTGCTAAGATGACTTCTTTTGTTTTATTCTCCAAAGCTTTGGTGCCGAGTCTGAATTTTACATGTAATGAATTCAAACTACATTAATACCTTTGGCTTGTGTGTGCCTTTACTTTTTTTTACATTCATGATACAGAAACAAAGGGGGCCATAGAAAGAGTCTGTATTAAGTGGGTTAAATTTAGAGGAAATGAAATGGCATGTTTTCTCCAGGAACAGGGAAAACTGTCTGTATTAAGTGAGTGTCCGTAAAGTGGGGGTTTGACTGTGTATTGTAATTTGGTCTATTTTGTTGGTCCTCTTTTTTTCCTAAGATGAACTGAATAATATGATCTACTACAAGAGACACATGAAATCTACAGAAGTGTCAGAACATACCTGAAAATAATTTATCTAGCCACTGGACCTACAAAGAAACAAAAAAAAACCCACTATGATAGGTCCAACATAATATTCATATGACCAGTGGATTGGATGGATTTTGGCATCAATTTCAACAATGAACGAAATTAACATTTTGAAATTGTGCATAGTAATATGAATACCAGTGTTCTCACCAGGATTTTGCCTTGGGGAGTCCCAGGGCCCCCTCTTCTGAGAAATAGGGGCCCTGTAAGAACATTAGGGGGACAAAGTTACAAAAAACATGCGGTACGAAGAACCTGAGCCCGCACTCCAAAATGTCTGTTACATGAAGTACCTACCTGATCCAATATGGCGGAAGAGGTGTTTACGATTCAGAGGAGGAGTTTACGATGTAGTGGGACGTGCGTGGGACCAGTGAAAGTAAAGGCAACAAAATTAAAGACTCATCTGATATCATGTTTTTTATTTATTCAAACAAACAGAATGCTTTAGTGTTAGGTTGACCATTAAAACGTTTGACTCGTAGCTTGCCCCTGCGCCCTAACGGGCGCATCTTCTTGGTTTTAATGCGCCATTTCAGTTTTTCTTGCGGGAATCCCGCAAGGCCGCGGCCTGGTGAGAACACTGGAATACACATTCAAACCCAAGCTCAAAAAATAATATCTTTCCCTCTGCCTATACTTATTTGCTACTCATAAAATTATTTACAAGAAATGTACTCAACTATCCATGATTTATCACTTTGTTTACATAGAAATGAATGAATGAATAAGAATTAAACACAGAATATTAAAAAGAAACACAAGGCAGACCTCTTGCTCAAAAGTTTGGTGAGGTGCTGGCTGTAGGCTGGGTGCTAGGTAATTCATACGTGAATAGAAGAAATCCTGCAAAACATTATCAAAGCTACATTAATAAATAAGTAATGCACCGCATACCATCTAAACTAGTAGCAGACAAACGTTTACATTTTTCTCCATTGATAACTTAAGTTGTACATACCTGCACCTCTGTCAATCCACACTCTGTTGCTGCAAGTTCTAGCAAAGGTTTAATGCAGTACAAGAGAGTAGTTTGTCCACATGTCTTGAGGATTACTCGTGTACGGGATACAAACAAGCTGCTCTCACTATAAAATAAGGGAGATCAGAATCATGAGCATTAAAGACATTCTGGCATGTAAAAGTTTGGTTATGGAACACGTCTCTCTAATTTTGAATACCCTTCTACTAGACTGGAGATACAATAAAATCATAATATATTTTTTATTCCTTCACTTCTTAAACTAAACCTTAATGTATGTGTGACACGATTTTTTTTTGGATATCCTCTAAGAATGGATATAGAATGCAAATAAGGTAATCTGATCAAGAATGCAAGTTTAAACCTTCTACCACCCATAATCTGATCATGTGCATTTTGACCTTCTAACCCATGAAACTTTTCTTCTGGTACATGTACATTTAAGGGTGCTGCAATTAATACCCATCACTGAGAAGTCAAAAAATTAAATAAAAGCTGAGCAGGATTTAAAAAGAAATAAAAAACCATTAAACACAAAAACAAATAAATAAATAAATAAAAATAATAATAATAAAATATAAAAAATTAAAAGGGCTGTGTCACGGCAGTCCAGTTCATTTTGTTTAATTTTGCTAATTACTCGCCCTCAATCGCTATGGAACTTAAAGTAAGCAAAGAAATTACATGTAAATGACAAAATCAGAGATCCGAGACAAACAAATATGTCTCCTGAGCATTATTTTTGAAGCTGCAAGGAGCAGGGATCAACTTTGAAAAACTGCATGTTAGGGTACGGCTGAACAGTTTTCAAAAACCCTAATTTCAATCTGTTTCAATCTTCTTCAGTTTTGCCAATCCGTAGCATCTGTTGTTTCTGTTGCGTTATTTTAACCTTCCTTTAAAGTTTTAAGCCGTTATTTTTTGTTTCTCTTAATCTAATGGGCATTTTGTAATTTCCTAATTTGGCCGAATTTCGTGGCACAGCTCCTTTTAATAACACCAAATGAATATAATGTCCATATACATGTTCATCTTATTCCTTATCCAAAGCACCCAAGCATTGGAGCGAGAGCGTTTTACTAAGCCTGCAATTAGAAATCTGAAACACCTTGCATTGATCTCACTTACAATCAATTAACCTTTAGTTGTTTTTTACTAATGCAATATGTACCTACCTGAGAAGATATGCAATCATATCTTCATTCCTCTTCTCACTGATGATAGTGCAACTCACAAGCGTCAAAAGATTTGACCACTTCTCTCTGTAAAAAAAAGAATAACGCATTCATGCCTTTGTAGAGTAATAACAATAACAAAAAATATTGTATTATAATATTTGGTATTAATTTAATAACAAAACACAAAGACAATTCTAACTGGAAATACTTGCATCAAACTCTCACAACCCTTTTGGTAGCGCAACTCAAGTTAAGCCATGTGAAATAAAGATTGAATAAGATTAAAGTTAAGCCATGTTGGATGAGCGACCCTCTGTGAATATCCTGTCAAGAAGATCCCACTGTATTCCTTCTGTTTTCTTCTTATTATTTCTGTATTGCCCTGTTTCATTTTCAAATATGTAAATAATTGAAAAACATATTTAGCATTACCTTGGCAGCTTAGTTAAAAAAAAATTACAAACACGGCAGTTTGCATGCAAGATCAACTTGGGTCTGAAGTATGGAGCTGAAACTGTTATCCATCAGATGTGAAAGCATCAAGCTAAATGTGGATTTTTCAGGGTATAATTCTAAATGGATTCCAAATATTGGATATCACTAATTAGGGAAAAAAGCAATGTTTTGACAGTACACAAAGCCAAAATAAAACACACTTCCGACAAACATATTGCACAAGCTAAACAAACTTGCCTGTGAAGTTAGACACTGACAAAAGTTCTTTTATCTTGATTCAGCGTGCAAAGAAAGTAGTGTCCGATAGCCCAGGGCTAGTGAAGTTTCCTTTCGGGCAAGTAAATTCTGTTCTTAACTTGCCTGACTGGCAAATGGCGTTTTTTGAGGAATTCAAATTGAAGAAGAACTGTGAAATCAATTCTGCTCGTCAAAAAGCTTTTGGGCTAGTTGAAATGACCTTTGGGCTAGTAAATACCTGAATGGCAAGCTGTGAAAATGCTTTTCTTTCCACCCTGTGACTTTTGCTCTTATTAAATTAAGCTACTGGTCCAAGTTGCTACAATGTTTTCTGCAACAATACTTCTGCAGTCAAACGTTCTTGCCAAGACCATTTTTTGATCATCGAAAAGGCCACAAAAACAGCCAAAACATTGGACCTAGTTTGTTGCCTTGATGACATCATTGCGGACACCCGTCACCTGAAGTAAAGATATATAAATATACCACAAAATTCCAAAAATAAGCCCCTCCAACTATAAGTCCCCCAAACAGGTTACGCAAAAAACCCTCCGTTAATCACCCCTCCAAATATAAGGCCCCCAGGGGCTCCTACTTGGAAAATAAAACAAAGCAAAAACAGTAAATTTACTTCCAAATATAAGGCTAGCTTAATCAATTTTGAAACACAAATTTCCCTCTGTAGATAAGCCCCTCTGAATAAAAGCCCCTCAAAAAGGGCCTTTGAAAAATATAAGCCACGGGGCTTTTTTTTTTTCGGAATTTTATGGTATATAAAGCCAACTTGTTTCTGCCTTGCCATGTGATCCACACACATTCCATGAGTGATGCAAATTTCAATAAAATCAAAACATGAGAAATTTGAAATTGTTTTGCTAGGAGTGAAAAAAAAAAGCAATTTAAGCACGCGTGTGATGGCGCGTACTGTCCAATTACCTAGGCATGATGCATACTGTCCTATTCAACTGTCCAATTAAGGTTGAAATCAGGGCAGTTGATAGCAATCAGTTTTGAGAATTTCAATATAGTTATGATTAGTAATGGTAACAGGACTGAGTGGAGTCCAATTCGGTCTGTAATCATACAAGTGATTAACAAAATGGGACGACGGCGTAGCGGGAGTCCGATTTGTTTAATCACGAGTATGATTACAGACTGAATTGGACGACACGAAGTTCTGTTACCAATTAATCATAACTTTAACAAAGTTTGTGATATAACAGGCTATTTTTTAAAATCAAAACACAAGAAATTTGAAATTTTGTTTTGCTAGCAGTGAAAAAAAAGCCATTTAAGCGCATGCGTGATGGCGCGTACTGTCCAATTACTTAGGCATGACGAGTACTGTCCTATTAAACTGTCCAATTAAGGCTGAAATCAGGGCAGTTGATAGCCAATCAGATTTGACAATTTTGTTATAGTTATGATTAATCAAGTAATAGCAGAACCACACAACAATGGTTATCGATGACATGTAATAAGTCATTATGGACACGGACACCACCAGAACCAGAGGAATGGGGGCAGTGAAGGAAAGTGTATCCTTTTGAGCATATATTATGCAAAGTAAATTGACGCATTCATCCACAATGCAATCTTTGAGTTGTAGAGTTTTGTTGACAATCTGGCATTTAAGAGACACAATTTAAGTGGTAAAGAAGAAGGTGAGAGAGAAGAACATCGATTGACTGGAACAAGGTTTTCCAGACAGCGACCAATAAGGGATGCTTTGTTTTTGGTTGCATTATTAGTATGGCTGATGATAGTTTTGATGTTATAGCATCAGGAAGAATGCACAACAGATTTTTCACCTCAACATCGACGAGTTCTAAGCAAGCTCAGTCCTTGTAAGTGTTGACAGAGGGCAGAAGGCAGCGAAGATTTACACTTAAAGCCATAAAGTTGTTGATGTGAATTAATTACCCTGTTGGCTGTGGAATTTGCATCGCTGGTACAGTTATGAATATTAAAATAGTGACAATGAAATACATTTTCCAGGCCAGGATTGCAATGAATGTCCATGCACACAAAAAGATCCATCCAGAAAAGAGAGCTGTGTAGGGTGAGAGTAAGTAGACCATGCTTGGAAACCTTGTGGATCACAGTGGAAATGTCTATTTTATTTGACAGGGCATACCACAAAATTAATGATCTAATAAACGCCCACTCTCAAATAAATGCCTCTTATCTAATAAACGCTCCCCCTACGCTGTTAAGTTTGTATATGTTTTTTATTTTGCCTTTCAGAAGACAAAAACAAGTATACTGCACCCTTGAAGTGGCTGAACTTTTATTATACAGTGTATGTTAACCATTGACCAAACATAATGCCAAAATTGCCAAAATTGCAAAAGACGTGTAAATAAAAGTCGTTGCAAAATTCAAACGTACAAAATTTAATACCATATGTAAATTCAAATCACAGAAAAAATTGATAAAACACTTGATAAAAGCAACACATAAAAGATATGTATTGGCAAATATACTGTACACAACTTCCATTTTGTATCTTCTATAGTGAAATAGTGCAAACACACTTAAAAGTTTCTTATTAAATACATTTATAAAATAACTAAGATAGTACAAGCGCTCTGATTGGCTGAGAGGGGAGTTTGCATGAGAGTATGTAAACATTGTTGTGGCATCAAGATGTTTTGCTTTTCGCACGCTAATCACACAAGCACAAATTTGAAAAGTTTTCAAGTTCAAAACTCGACAAGTTTTACTTTATTTACCAATTCCTTCGTCGGCTGAAACTTGGAAAATCGTTACAAAGAAAGTGTGTCAATTTTTTTTGCATAAGCTGACATTTTAAGCAAGAAAAGTCCGTATTTTGGAAGCATCTTTTTGCAAAACAAGAACTGATTACGCGTGCAAGACTTTGTGGACAAGACTTTGCGACTGGTAAGAATTTCTCTTTTAATCAGTGCCATACAAAGAGTTTTGCGTTTTTCTCAGGAAATTTATTTTATAAAAGCAACAGAAAACTTTTTACCTGTGTTTGCATAGCCTGATATAAACACTCGAGGCGTTGGGAGAATTCTCGACAGTTATGCAAACCCTTGACTTCATCTCGGGTTTGCATATCTGTCTCGAATTCTCCCAACCCCTCTCGTGTTTATATCAGGCTATGCGAACATGGAAAACGTTTTCTATTGCTTAAGTACATTGTACACATTTTGCTTTTTACAGTTTACTAGAAATTTTTAAAGTTCAGACTTTTTGAAAAAATAAAATTACGTTGAGAATGCTTGAATCGTGAAATATAATGCCCTTTTTTCATAGTTGTCTAATTGAAATCGCGAAAATAAAAACCCGTGAAATACTGTCTCGCCAAAATTACAAAATTAAGTATCCACAAAATTATGTACCAATAAGATAATTTACGTGCCCCGAAAGAAGTAGCAAATAAGTTTTAATAAAGAATGTCACAACCAAAAAATATATCATGAATGATTAAAATTATTACATGTTGTTTTTTCATAAAGGCCCACTGGTTTCATGTTATGCTTTTTTGTATTAATACTGTATTTCAGTCAATTTTTCACACATTCTTTTGATTGTTTTGCCAATAAAACACACAAGGTTTACACAAACTTGGTTCAAGCACAATGCAATGTTTGTTCATTGTTTGTAGGGGTTGATTGCATGGCTGACAAACGAAACTTGAATGAAAGCTACATTTTAGTGAATGAAAAACCTGCTTTCTTGCAATAAGTACATTATTTGCTCACAACTAAAATTTCATGCACCAATTGAACCATGCATTTTTTACAAGCCCTAGGATTTCAAATCTCATGTATATATCAATTTTTCGGTTCCGTGCCCAGAGATCATGGGAAACCGTCTGAAACAATCTTTTGGTTCCATGAAAATTCATAGAAACCCACTTTTATTTCTTTTCATGAACATGGGAAACATGTTGTTAAAACATACTTTAAAATTAAAGAACATCAGTAAGTACTATTATTTACAAAAAACTTCAATGTCTACATTAAAACATCAGAAGGTCAGTAGACCTTGTCAGGGTTTTGGGAGCCATCTTGATGAGTAGGCAACTGCGTGTGAAATTACAGTGTTTGTATCATAATCTAATGTCAAATAATTTCCCTAACATGGCTGTGAAATCCTCACTAAAAGACCGCCTTGTAAATGTTTTTA
>NC_133201.1:50995575-51025575 GCF_958299795.1 Porites lutea | reverse complement strand
CCCAAATTCGAAAAAAAATTGACGAATTCGACCCGCTTTTAGTTTTAAAATGAGGTATGACTTGCGTGAATCAGATGAAACCAGCGGTCTCCATGCTCGGTTAAAAAGTACTAAATTTGCCGAAATTTTCCTTTTTTTCGCCGATTTTGGTCAGAAGGCCGAGTAGATATTGCCCTGGGTCGAGTTACGTATTTTGAGGCATTGTCCTTAGCTCCTCCCCGCTGCCAATCAAATGCAGAGCGTAGCGTTGAGGTTAGCAAAACAACAACTGCGCACTTGCATTACGCTTTTTACATATTTTCCATGCCGTCACTGCACGTCTTACTATAATTTATTGGATATCCTCAAATTTGATAACATTTTCAAACTTAAAGTAGCACTCTTTGCACATAAAATCATTAACGATCCAACAGGCATCCCAACAATATTCTCTGGACTGCCATAGTCATTATACTAGATTTGTTTTTAATCTTAACTTCCACTGAGGCCACAAATAAATAATAACTATGGAGCTTCCACTTTTTCTTTCATTGCGTCGAAAATATGGCACGGCTAAGACGCTAATTGTCTAATTTCACATTTTCGCGACAACGTGAACATACGAGGACGAATTTCTCTTTCTTTCGGAATATATTTTTAGAATTCAACTCCAGGAAAAGCTGCCTACAGTATGTTAGTCTACGAGCAGTCTCTCTTTTCTCTTGGTCCATCGAGCATATCACATATAACTTTGGTTTTAAAATTCTGCTTTGATACGACTCTTAAGGGGAACTCGAGCACGGCAGTGAACGCTGTCAGATAGTAGATTTGCGAGTTAAGGAGGCAGGTGGGCCAGTAAAAGATCAAAAATGTTCACAAGAGTGGGGAGTAGAAAATAAAAGACGAATACAAGGCCGAAGAAGAACAGTCAGCTGGTCAGAGCCGAAGACTACTTAGCGTAAGGAAACCTCCAAACCACTAGGATGAATGGATTCTAAATAGTTTACAGCATAGGCCCCTGTCTACAGGAGAGATCGGACCGCTTGAAGATGATGGAGGACAAGCAAAGAATGGACAAGAGCACATAAAGAAACTGAAATCAAAATTGCTAAAGAAGCAAGAACATTGCGGGTCATTGATTTTATGTCACGAAAACAATAATCAGCCCTTATTTTCGGGTGGCAATACAACACGCATATCCAGCCCCCGGTGCCGTAACCGCGAATGATACTCTGATACTCTTTATCTATACCATAAGCGCGTCCGTGCTTTCGAAGATGGTGGTGGTGGTGATGGGGGGTGGGTTGAAGGGTATAAGTTTTGATACTGACCAAATCGTCAGTGGGTGTCTGTTCTCCTTCGCTGGTCGCGTTGAAATTAACAAAGTGACGTCGTTGGGTCTTGCGCAGTTTGAGCGAGTTTCCTATTTCTTGTCTAAGACAGTTTATGCATCATTTTGGTGTCGATAAAAGTTACGCTGTTATAGTCTGAATCAACGAGCCGCTAATGCCGTGCAGTGACGGCACTACCCGAAAAGCAAGTAGTCGTTTTGATTGGTTGATTGTCCAAACATTTGCATAATTATGTATGATTATGAGTAATTTGAGCGCGACTGTCATTTTATATTCAGCGGATCGAATGCTTGCGTGGAGTGCAAAATGTCGACAATCGATATTATGAACAGCAAAATATCCCTTGTCTTCTTCAAAATTGTCGGGGGAGGGATTGAAGGGTGTAATTTTTAATACTGACCAAATCGTCAGTGGGGGGCAAAACCACCTCCTACATCAAATCAAAATTTAGATTGTTGCTCAGGTACCTCAGTCCTTAACTGGTCAGCGTATTCCTGCAGCTTTTGCTTTCCTGCTCTGCTAAAATATAGAAAGACTCATTGTGTTCCATTTGCTTCTGACAAGTAAGAGATGTTTTTGGATGGAATATCTAACCCCTACAAAGGCCTTTTCATCGTTAAAACATTTTACCACAGTCCTGCACATAAAGAATCGGTGAGCGTCATCAACAACAGTAAACAAGTTGAAAGATAAAATTTTCTTTTTTTCGTTCTTTAAACTTATTCATTGGGAGCGCTCGTCTTTCGACTACGGATCTGTGGAAGAAGTCTTCTAAGTATATTATAAACGTTAAAACTTGCATGATACGGGACAGCGAATGTGCCGATGCGGAGGCAGGAGAGTGAGTTACTCGGGACATTGGGACCACGGAAACACACAAGTAGGTGAATACAAAATTGCTTCAAACTTGCGTGGTGTTCAGATGTTGCTCTAACATGGTCAGTGGCTTGTTTTTGGCTTACAAATTCGATTTTTTTATTACTCAAGCAGTATATTTAACATCTCGAAATTGGTCGGCTATTAACGTGTTTCAGTTCGTACGAAATCAATCTTATTATAAACGTCTTTTCGATTTCTTATAATCGCGTGATTTCTTGTACAGTGATCAATCACAACATTATAGTTGTTTCCATCACACATTCTTTTAGTGATAATAATTTCATAGATTAATAAAACTGATAAAAGATTTGTCTCGTTGCTTTGAAAGTTGGTGAAAGTTAGACCTTCAGCGTGCAGCCACTCACGCCCCACTGATCCGCCGGTATGTTATTTGCGTCAACTCAGACAGGCTTGATCAACGTTATGTAAGCTTTTGCTTTTTACCCAAAACGTAATCTTAGCCTTTGTGCGTACCGCGAGTTTTTTAAACGCGAAAACAACAAACAGCCCTTGTTTTCGGCTAGGGTAGAGAGAAAGAACACTGATGGACGAGGTGGTCGTCGTCCCTCAGTCAAGTGCCATCGCATATCCATATGTTTGCCTTAACTTACGCATGACGAAATCATAGGGCTAATATCCCTAACAGCTGCAGTGGGGTCTTGTAAGAATATGATGTTTAGACTCTACTTAAGGAGCTCATTTCAAAAATGTCCATCGTCCGACATAGTCAAGTGATATCATGGTGCCTTACTGTGGGATCCAGAAGTATAGGTCTAAAACGAAAGTAGGCGCAAGCTGCTTTTTTTTAATTTCAAGTCTGCTTGTAATGGACTTTTTCTTTTCTCCTTCGGGAAAAATGTGAAAGAAAATTGAAATTGTCTCAGCGGGGTTTTGGGGGGTTTTTCCCTTGAAAGAAAAGTATTTAGAAGAGCTATTGTTCACGTTTGAGCGCGCCCATGTCTGTTCATTTGTCTTTTGGATGCACGGGAGTGTTCACTAAACGGAGTTTATGCCTTGAAGAGATTCAAAAAGGTGAATGAACTAATGTCAATAGTTTTTGCTACAAAATTACCTTAAAGTAGCTATCATTGTCGTGATCTCACGGGCGTCAAAGTGCATCAAACACCTTCATTTCAATCGACAACAACTCAGATTTGATTGGAACAAATAGCCAAGTAAGTACCGGAGCAGTTTTATCATCTTTGCCGAAAGCTTCATGACAGGGACCTTGAGTGGAATATGGCGGGCTTCATTATGTACATGTTAACGAAAAATCGCTATACTTTTAGCTACTTTTGGGGAAAAAACTGATCGGTCGCAATGTAGAGACAGACAATCTGTTTTGGCGCCCATACATACAGATATACTTATGGAATGTAGCTATTAAACTAGCAGAGCAGGAAAGCAAAAGCTGCAGGGTTACTCTGACCAGATAGGGACTGAGGTACTAGAGGAACGATATAAATTTTGATTTAATGTAGGAGGTTGTTTTGCCCTCCAGGTGTGTTAAAGTATAAAATATAGAAAGACTCATTCTGTTCCATTTGCTTCTAACAAGTAAGAGATGTTTTTGGATGGAATAGCTAACCCCTTCTAAGGCTTTTCATCGTTACAACATGTTACCACAGTCTTGAAGAGTCGGTGAGCGTCATCAACAACATTAAACAAGTTGAAAGATAAGATTTTCGTTTTTTCGTTCTTTAACGGCTGTTCATTGGTAGCGCTCGTCTTTCAACTACAGATCTGTTGAAGAAGTCTTCCAAGTATCTTACAAACGTAAAACTTGCATGATGTGGGACGGCAGATGTGCCGAATCGGAAGCAGGGGAGTGAGCTACTCGGGATATTGGGACTACGGAAACACACAAGTAGCTGAATACAAAATTGCTTCGTACTGGTCTGGTGTTAAGGTGTTGCTCTAACATGGTCAGTGGCTTGTTTTTAGCTTAGAGACTCGATTTTTTATTCCTCAAGCAATATTTAACATCTCGAAATTGGTCGGCTATTAACGTGTTTCGTACGAAATCAATCTTATTATAAACGTCTTTTCGATTTTCATATAATCGCCTGCTTTCTTGTATACTTTTCAATCACAACTTCATAGTAGTTTTCATCACACATTCTTTCAGTGATATTATTTCATAGATTAATAAAAGACATGTCTTGTTGCTTTGCACGTTGGCGGAAGTTAAACCTTCAGGGTGCAGCCACTCAAGCTCACTTACGCCCCACTGATCTGCCGGTATGTTATTTGCGTCAACTCAGACAGGCTTGATCAACGTTATGAAAGAATTTTAATCTTTGTGCGTATCGCAAGTTTGCAAAACGCGAAAACAACAAACAGCCCTTATTTTCGGCTAGAGTAGAAGGACGAAGGACACGCACTGATGAACGAGGCGGTCGTCGTCCCTCAATCAAGTGCCATTGGGTATCTATATGTTTGTCTTAACTTATGCATGATGAAATCATAGGGCTAATATCCCTAACAGTACATGAGGTCTTGTAAGAATATAATGTTTGGACTCTACTTAAGGAGCTCATTTCGAAAATGCCCATCATCCGACATAGTCAAGTGATATCATGGTGCCTTTCTGTAGGATCCAAAAGTATAGGTCTAAAGCAAAAGGCGGCTAAAGAAGTTTTTTTTGTTTCATTTTTCAAGTCTGCTTGTAGTGGACTTTTTCTTCTCCCGGAGAGCAAGAAAATACATGTAAAAGAAAATTGAAATTGTCTCAGCGGGGTTTTGGGGGTTTTTCCCTTGAAAGTGTGAATGACACATTGTTCACGTTTGAGCGCGCTCATGTCTGTTCATTTGTCTTTTGCAAGGGAATGTTCACTAAACAGAGTTTATGCCTTGAAGAGATTCAAAAAGGTGAACGAACTAATGTCACTAGTTTTTGCTACAAAATTACCTTAAAGTGGTTATCAAAACAATAACGACCTACACAGCAGTCTACAACTAACTGTGTTCAAGAGAGAACTAAACAGTGCAACTGGGGTTGAAAGATATTATTTAAGTGCGTAATAAAGCAAACGCTGAACAATGTCTATTTCAGGAATCGAGAAAAGCGCCAATAAGGAGCCAAACACCATTGTCAACATTGCTGTGATCTCTCTGGCGTCAAAGTGCATCAAACACCTTCATTTCAAACGACAACAACTCAGATTTGATTGGAAAAAATAGCCAAGTAAGTACCGGAGCAGTTTTATCATCTTTGCCGAAAGTTTCATGACAGGGAGCTGGAGTGGAATCTGGCGGGCTTCATTATGTACATGTTAACGCAAAATTGCTATACTTTTAGCTACCTTTGGGGAAAAATCTGATCTCTCGAAACTTGCTTATCAAGCATTCTCACACCAAAAGTCACAAAACGTTTGGTTTTGATCCCATCTAATTGCCCTATTGATTCATTCTTTAATATCTGAAAACTTCCACAAGCAGCAGCCAGCGTGACTCGGATAAACTATTGTTACTCATCTGTAGGTGAGCATTGCATGGCTCTCGACACGATGACGCCATTTAATAGGCTTTTACGAGTTTAAGGGAGCCTTTTCCTTTTTCTCAGTGTACCTAATTAAATAAATAAATAACGATTAGGAGGTAGTATATCCACATAGTGCTTTTTCGTCTACCTGATTCCTGGTCAAATCGGAATTTGGAAGTGTTTGTTTTTGAGGAGAGGGGAAAGTAACCAGAGAAAAATCTCTCGGAGCAAAAGAAGAGAACCAACAACAAACTCAAACCACATATGGCGTCGACGCCGGGATATGAACCCTGACCACATGGGTGGGAGGCAAGAGGTCTCACCAATGCTCCACCCTTGCTGTCTAAGAAACCTTTTTCAACATTTTTGCAGTTCACAGGAGGTACGCAGGTATCGATTTATTGACTGTCAGAGCTACCATTCATAAGCGTGTCCTGATCAGAGAGGTGAAATCAACGGAGTTTACTGACTTTGGGTAAGTTTTCTACTCCTGTCTAAGAAATAGCTTGCACAATTTTTTTTGTACAACGCTCATTGTATTCTTCACGGTGGACAGCTTCAAGTGCCCCGTTGATACATACGCTGTGAAATATACAGTCTTATTAAATCCTTGCCAGATCTACAGAGAGATCCTCTTATTGCGGCGGTGTCTCTAACTTGACATTTTGCAAAGTAAACTTCCTCTTCTGTTCTACGCCATGCATAGACACAAAGTGTTCTTATTTTAAAGAAAGCCTCTGACGTAGGTCGGTCTAGGATTACTTTAACCAAGAAATTTCGTCTAACAAAAACAATAGCGGGGCAACATGGAAAACCAAAGCGCGCACTCCGTAAGAAATCAAGCGGCATGCCCTAAACTAAGAACGCTGATGCTCTTCCTAATGAATTTAACTACTTCTTTATTTCTGCTGGGGAAAAAGCAGCTAGGGAATCCGCGGAGTTAGCTCGGTCACATGGGTTGTTGGACTATGATGCTTCGCACACGAACAGTACATCAGAACCTGGCGAACCTTCTTTCACTTTCGGCTTCATAATCTCTGATACAGATCGATTCATTCTTGCACTAAAATTTAGATTTGGGGTTATTTTTGTCTAAAGAATTGGACGTAAAGTTTATCCGTGTCTTTATTAGATATAAAGACACTCATTAAAAATTAATTTCTTTTGTTTTTTCTTCATGAATTGTTAATACTATCTATGAATAAATTCATAAGGCAAAATAGGCCCTTTTACATTTATAAATGGAAAACGAGGCTGGAGTTGACCTTGTTTTGATACACCCATTCCTGCTTTCTTATGTAAATCATGCTGTTCTTATGCAAACTAGTATTTTTCAAGCATAATTTTCATAAGAACACGGTCAACCTCAGCTTCACCTTCAATCGAAGGCGAGGGTACTAAGTGCACACTGTAAAATAGCCCATTTTGCTTGTGCTAAATGTTTTAAAACGCCTATATATCTTTGGGGGCGATTTCGACAGAATTTTACAGAGACATTGTGAAACAATGGACGTTTAAGCCACAGTTGTACCAAATTGGGAAATCGCGATTTTGTGTCCAAATTTGCGGAAAGAATAGAAGACTGCACTCTGTGATTTTATTAATAAATGATCGGTCAAAATCTCCAGTGTGTAATATATTGAGCAGATTTTGCAATTTGAAGTTTGCCAGCAAGATATGATTATTTAAATGAGAAGAATCTGTCAACCCTGAAATTAGCGATTTACATCGTTTTATGAAAGCGCCCGTTTAGAATTCCGGTCAATACAAAACACACTGCAGTCTACCAAGTTTCCCCTTCTGCAGTGCCAGCTTGTGAAGTTTTTTATCTACACTGAATTCTTAGACACGAAACTGTCGGAAAAGTCAAATGTTGAGACTCCCGAAAGTGTCTCGACTAAATCGCGAGTTCCAAGCAAGATATGTAACAAGACGCTATCGGAGCGTGCACTTGGCCGTCGTGTATAATGCGTATGTGGGGAATTTTTGTGTCAGGCACGTGTGACTGTCGCAATGTTGTTAAGGTGAATATTGGAACGTGAAGCCATAGTGGACATTGCTCGTTATGTAAATAACTTGAAGTTTTCCTTGGAATTCCTGACGTAAACTGCAGTGGCTCACTGAAGACCGAACGCGCACGACTACCAAGAAATGTTATGGACTGGTAGCAACGTCTCTATTTCGAGTGGCAAGCGAACTTGCGAGTGAGCTCTAACGTCTCCCCGCACTCTGCTCCCGCGACTCCTTTTGCGTGCAACTCGCAGTTTACTTCTCTCAATATCCCTTATGCATCAGTCAAATCCAACTGTGCCCAGCCCCCCCTCCCGGGGCCACTACGGGGCATTACATTTGGCTGGGCTCAGTTGGTTTTGACTGACGCATTAAATGGAGAGCTTGCTCGCAGGCTGATACGGCAAACACTATAACTTCAGAGTAAGCTCAGTGTCTTTCTTCAAGTGTTTAATTCATAACAAAGTCTGGGGTGTACTTCTGCTCCTTTGAGAACGCCTGGATCCCTCCTGGAAAACATTGGCATCACTGGCCATAAAGCGGTTGCCTCTGAATCTGGAGGTAGTTCTCTTCGCCTCCTGTGTCGGCCGGTAGCGCATTCCTGTTGCCATCACTAGCTAGGAGGTCCCGTTGCTGGGCGTTTCCTTGGGCACGCCCTCGACCGGTTCTCTAGGTGCTTCCGTGAACTAATGGGCACGTGCTTTGTCACGGTACCTCCAAGACCTGTCCCTGTGCACCACCTTAGGCTTTGCCCGAGCACCTCGTTAGATCCTGTACACAACATCGTTTACTCTATGTACCACGACATACGCCCCTTACCATGGCCGGCTCAACACCATTTCTCCCCTTGCTGAAGGTGTCTGCTACACTACGCATGTCGTAACGCTTCTTCACCCGTTGGCTACCGGCCTACTGATGGTCTCTGGCAAAATCATGGGCAGTTTCTAGCGATGTTCGCAGTCTCTGTGCATATTCAAGTTAACTTTAGCTCTCAGATTCTTGACGTGGCCGGCCAATGAGCAGATCCAGGGGAACACGCAGTTCGTGTCTAAACAGTGGGAGCATGGCGGGGATGAGCCTTGTGGTCTTGTGAACAGCTTATCGATAGGACACTACGAGGAGAGGTAAATGTAGGTCCCAATCACGTTGATGATCCTCAACAAAAGTAGCGAGCTGATTCTCTAAAGTTCGGTTGTACCGCTCCAACATGTCGTAAGTTTGGGGATGCAAAGCAGCTTATCCTGGTCTTATGGATTCCAAGCAACGAGCATGCTTCCTGGAACACCCGAGACTTACTTGGCCTTGGTCGGAGTGAAACTCAGCGGGCACGCCAAATCTGGTGAAGAACTGAGACACTAATACGTCAGCAACAGTAACTGCTTCCTGGTTCGGGAGAGCCAGGTAAGCCTATGGTCATTTACTGAAATAGTCCATTGCCATTAGATTGTATTTGTTGCCACGCTTTGTCTCGGGAAGAGGCCCCAGTATATCGATGGCGACGCGTTCCATAGGTTCACCTCTATTGTACAGCAGCAAAGGTGATTTCTGCTTCGCTCTTGGGCCCTTAATAGAAGCACAAAGGTTACACCTACAGCACCATTCTTCAAAGTCACGGCGCAAGTGGATCCAGTAACATCTTTGACGAACTTTACCTAGGGTCTTAGACAGTCCCAAGGGACCACCCACTGGACTATATTGGGGTAGTTTTAGCACGTTGGCGCGAAGTGCTGTATGGACTGCAAGCTGCCATGTCTCCTCACCAAGTTCAGGATATTCCCACCGGTGATACAACACGCCCTCCTTGAGAAAAAAGGATTTCCATTGTGCCCAGTATGCCTTGGTAACGAGTCAAGATGGGCAACGACGGGCCACTCTGGTGTCCAATTGTAGTGGTGTCCGTTGGCTGTCTTCTAGTAGGTTTTTGCTCACTTCTCCTGTTTCCCCTCCTGAGCAATGCTGGAGCTACACTGCAGCTCTCTGACGACACGATTGGGCGTTTCGACGGGCAAAGCGTCATTTGCCTTGCTACCTAGGCCACCCTCACGGAATTCTCTCTCCTATTGACGCTAGCAGTGAACGCAATTTGTCTCCAAACAGGGTCGCCGCGACAATGCGTCTGCATTTTGATGAATCTTTCCTGTCCGATATGCAATACAAAAATCATAGCTCTGCAGTTTTTCAAGCCACCTAGCCAATTGTCCCTTCAAGTTCTTGAATGAAAGCAGCCATTGTAAAGAGGCATGGTAAGTTCTCACAGTAAACTTTCTGCCATAGAGGTAAGGGTGGAAGTTCTGAATTGCTCGGACCACTGCCAGAAGTTTACGCCTTGTTGTACAGTAATTGCGTTGAGGTTTACTGAGTGCACGGCTATAATAGGCTATGACTCGTTCGTCGCCATTGTGAACTTGAGAAAGAACTGCCCCTATGCCAACATTACTGGCATCAGTGTCTAGTAGAAACGGTTCTGCGCTGTGGGGGTACGCAAGCACGGTGGCAGACACAAGAGCAGCTTTGAGTTGCTGAAGCGAATCATTGCATTTCTTTGTCCCCTCAAAGGATTGGCCTTTCTCACACAGTTGATGCAGAGGACGGGCGACATCGGAGAAGGAAGACACACCGGCGGTAAAGGTAACATAAGCCAACAAACCTCACAACAGCCTTGGCATTGTGTGGCACCGGTCAGTTTTGATCAGCCTTTACTTTGTCAGGATCTGCGGTAACTCCATCCTCACAAACCACACGGCCAAGAAACTTAACTTTCCTTCAAAAAAGTTCGCATTTCTTAGGACTCAACTTCAGGTTTGCTGCTCGTAGATGGAAGAACACAAGTCTGAAGCGTCTCAACTCCAAGCCAAAGGTCATAGTATGAAAAATTATGTCGTCAAGGTAGATTAAGCACCTAAGGCCCCAAAGGAGGGTATCCATCAGGCGTTCGAACGTGGCCGGTGCGTTACACAGGCCGAAAGCCATTACATTTTACTGCCAGAGTCCATTCCCTGCTGTGAAGGCTGTCTTCTCACGGTCCTTTTGAGCCACTTCCACCTGCCAGTAGCCACTTTTACAATCCAACGTGGAAAACCACGAGGAACCGGAGAGTTTGTCGAAGCTGTTGTTGTTCCTTGGCAAGGGATAAGAGTCCTTTTTAGTGAGATCATTCAATTTGCGGCAATAGACACAGAATCTAGTGTGCCCATCTTTCTTTTTCACTAGGACTACCAGCGACGATCACGGGCTGTTAGAAGGCTCGATTATTCCTTTGCTGATGCATCTCCTCAACAGCTTTACGGGCTTCCTCCCCTTGTACCAATGGCTATCTCCTCGGGGGCTGACGAACAGGGGCAGCGGCGCCTGTGTCTATCACATGCTTCGTTAACCCAGTCTTTCCCAGATCTTGCGGTCCTGTTGAAAAGATGTCTTAAAATTCGCACAAAAACTCGAGCAGCTGGCGGTGTTGTCCGTCACTTAATCCCCCAGCGCTTCGGGCATAGAGGTCCTTGAGGTGATCTGGTTAGTTGCCTCCTGTCTCTTGGGATTCCGGGCCAAATTCGAGCTGCTGGTGAAGGACACTTTGTACAGGTTCACAACTTGCCACCTCCGTGCCGCTACAAACTTTCCTTGGCTCACCAGAGAGGTTAACCACCCTCACCGGGACATAATCTTTTAGCCTGCGAAAACATCCGTTTCTCCTTGCTCTTCGTCGATGGGGACGCTTCGCACGGAGGAACGTCTGCGACTCAGCGACAGAAATTCCATACTGATGACGTAAAATCTGTCCGGAATCCGGTCAGAAGCGCTGATTGGTCGACGGAGTAGTTACATTGTTTTAGCTATTGTTTACGAAAGACAGACAAAAGACAAAAGGCCACAAAAGTCAAATGTAAACGCAAAGAATCCCTAACAAAATAGTACATATTTGTGGAATATAGTCTTCTCTAGAAGAAGCATTTGAGTTTTACTGGAGCTCGTTGGCAGGTGAACACAACACTTTACCAAAATCGACCAGAAGACACGTAAAATTGGACAAATTTGTATTTGGAACCCCATGACTACTGGGTTTATTATGTAAACATTGGTTTGCGTCATCAGTATGGAATTTCTGCCGCTGAGTCGCAGACGTTCCTCCTCGCGAAACGTTCCCGGCGGCGAAGAGCGAGGAGAAACGGATGTTTTCGCAGGCTAATAATCTTTTTGGGCATCGAGCAGTGTCTTACCCACCATCACGTCTAGTGGGAGCATAACAGTGATGGATGGGCCTATTGTTTCCCGTGGTTCACAAAGAGCTTTGTCCATAATCTTAGCCGCCTCAATTGCCTCGCTGTGAAGTAAGATCAGAGTGTCCTCAGCTGCTGTTACTCGATAGCAGCGGGCTTGTTCGCTGGGTAAAAGCTTATGAAGGGGAAAGTCCTCTGCTCCATTTCAAATGCTTCATACTCCTGTATCGACGGTACTACCATAGGCCATCAGGACGTCTAGGCCTAATATAAACAGTTAGGAAATATTTACAACCAAAACTTCATGAGATACTTGCGTCCCCCCAATCCTCACCCAAAGCCTCAGTTTTCCACACACTTCCGCTGTTTCTCCTGTTTGCAGTTTTGAAGACATTGTTAGTGGCTCGTAGATGAGGGTGTCTACTTGCTTAACACGTTTGAACGAACTACTGTGACGTTGGCGTCTGTGTCAACGACCATTGGACACATCACTCCTTCGATGTTTCTACTTACGATAAGACTTCCCTCATCATGAGACAGTCGTCCAGCCCTCAACATGACTTGTGGAGTTATACTGATTTTTTGGTGGGCCGGTCTTTCCCCTTAAAGGCCGGCCTGGTTGGTAAGTTCTGGTTCTGCATATGTCTTGCCTTGCTTCTTCCAACCTTCCAACAGTCTCGTTTCAGGAGGTCCCTTTTTCCACAAGCCCAGCACTGTGGGGGCCCGAAGCTTTGCGAGGATACCACTTCAGCGAGCAGTCCTTTTACTTGTGCAAGTACATCATCCCGCTGGGATTTCCTGCGATCAGCACAATAAATGCCTCGCACCACAATAAATGCCTCGAACTGGAAATTCTCTTTGGTAGGAGGCTAGTAAGTACGATTCCAGCTCCATAGCTAGCGTCAGAGTAACCCGGAGGGACTAAGGCCTACTCTGCTTGAGTCGTAATCCAGGTCCTTCATCTCCCCTGGGGCGAGAGGGTAAGCTAGCCTTACCAAGCGCTCTAAATCCTCGGCTAGTTCTTGTAAAGCCTCTTCGCAGCGTCTCACTCTACTCTTAAATTTAGAGCGAGAAGTTCTTGTTGGTGCGCCGATCCGAATCTGCTCTCAAGAGCCGGAACTAGCTCCTTGTAGCCTTGTCGGGTGTTTGGGGAAAGGTTTCCTAGGAGAGATAAGGCAGGCCCTTTAAGGTTTGTCGCAAGATAGCTCCCTTTGTGCTCGTTGCTTCATTGATTCATTCCAGCAACGATTTCAAACTAAGCAATGTAGGGCTCCCACTGCGATTTGCCGTCAAACGATGGAGGTTTTTGAACTTGTCGTTTATGTTCGGGATCCCCACTGCAGACTGAGAATGGTGATGAAAACTTGGGTGTTTCAGGCTTAAGCCCTGATTTCAAAGGAGTTGAGGTTGCACTTGCATCGAACGCTCGGCGAAAGGCGAGGCGCTCAGTTTATCCTCCAAACTCTTTAATGCTTTGTCCAGTGGCAAATTAAAGCTCTCTTGTGTTTCCTTAAGCCGTTCCTTAACATCTTCTTAGAATAAACTTTGTCTAGAATCGAGAGAGTTTACCTTTTGTGTGAATTTTTCCTCCAAACCGTTCATTTTCACCGTCAGTTTATCTTCGTGTAATTTGAGCCCGCTCTTTAGTTGAGTTGCATGCGCATTTACTCGTGTGCACAATTCTTCGAAGCGCTGCAATATTTCCTGTACTTGAGACTCGACTTTCAATCCATTGTTCTGTTTTCCTAACGAGTGCAGAACCTGTAAGATATCGTCCATACTCGCCCCCGAACACGCTGTTGGCGAGGTAGCTTCGTCTTCTTCGCTGTCATCCTGAGTTTTTACAATGATTTCTCCGCTTTCATCGGCCATATTCGTATTGCTTATTCCAACTCCTGACACCAGTGTTACACTCCATGGGTTCAGCGAATAAAACGCACTACGATAATGACAAGTTTCCACAGTTTTTATTTCGACCACTTCACCGACACACTCGGTCCGATCCGCTCTCACGCTCTCGACAAGCCCAAATATGGCAGCCCCATCAAAGGAAAGCAGTATGCAGCATCACATTACACTTCGTAACCCAATTACCCATTATAGTACAAAGAGTTTTGGTATTAAATTTGGTTCAAATTTCAAAAGATTTCCAAATCACTGAAACAAGGTTTGATTCAGAGCTCGTTTGTTACTTTTGAATAAACATTTTGCTCGCAGTCTTCGTGCCACACGTGCACGTAAACACACAAAAATTATAGCGGGGCTCCCACGCGCGCGAAGCGCGCGTGGGACAGAGCCCTATACCCATAGATTATGGTCAACCTCTTTTCCTTTGGTTGTCACGTGATTGACCGAGCGTACGTACGTACGCGTCTACGGATTGTACGGGTGGGGTAGGGGAGACTATCAAAAAGAAGGGAGGGGTGTCTCAGGCGTGTCTTGCCAAGTCCACATCTTTTACATTGGACATTCACAATATGGTCAATTGACAGCTGTCAAAACAGGATAGCCACTGACTAGTATCCCATGACCATATCGCGGGCTCATATGTCAACTCATTGAGGTGACGTGATTTATTTGCAAGCTTTCCGCTGACCAGTTAATTATTTTACTAGATCGCGATCAATGTTCAGGCTCATACTTTCTAGCTAGTTGGGATCGGAACACAGGAAAACTGACACACGTCAATGTTGTGATCCATTGACAGCTGTCAAAACAAGGTATCCGCTGACCAGTTTCACTTGACTGTATGGCGGGCTCAGGTGTCGACCCATCGAGGTCAAGTGTTTTTTTGAAGTTATCCGCTGACAAGGTACTGGTTTTCAAATGATCGCAGGCCTCAGGTTTAATTTTTCTTAAAATTCATATGAAATATGTTGTGTTTATGTGCCGCACAATTAAAATTTTGATTTCAAACTGACCTCGGACGCGAAAATTCAGCCAGCTGCTACAGGCAGGGAAGACAGTTGCTTTTGACTTTTCTCGCCGTGTTCACGCGTTGGTCACGCTCTACGACCAATTTTTATGCTCTGATTGGTCAAAATTTGACAGGTGTGTTCATGCGGAAAATTTATGCAGCATCTTGAATCTTGTTTACTTTGACAGCTTAAGCTGACAGAGTTTTGTGTCAACTTGTGATGTTTTTAACTTTCTTTTTCCACTGGATGTACAAAATGAAATTCAGCTGCTATCAGCAGTCTTCTGTTATTCATGGCTAGTTTGTTTATTGGGTTTTTGGTTGAGTCACAGTCGGCAATCCGATTTCGGATGGCATCGTTTTCGTTTTCATCTTGCTTAATGCGTAAGTTGCAAAGTCTGAAGCGATACTGACCTTACTTGATACCTTTCAGGAGCTGCATCTCGAGTGGTAAGCCAAAGTAATTATCGTACTTGATGTTTGGTTTTTATTCCTAATTTAATGAAGTCGAGCGTAGTTTATGCGGCTATTTTGTCCACGCACGTTTGTAAGATTTGAGACCATGATCTGACCTAGTATCAGGTTTGTTATAAGCTTACAGATCTTTAAAAAGCCTTTAGACATTTTCTCACCGCAAATAGAAAGAAAACGTTTCAAAGAATATTTAGTTATAATTCTGGCTGTAAAAGAAAGGTTTGAGCGATTTTCTTGCCTCGAGTTCGTCTTTGAAAAAAGCAAACACCGTGAAGCCGGCTTAAAACATAACCTTCAGCTTTAAGCTCGAAGACTCAGGATTTTTAGAGACACTTTAATACTTGTCTTCCTGAATGAAAATTGTCGTCTCTGTATATGTTTCACCGAATTATATTTCTTTTATTGATTGTTAGTACTCTGTCTTGTAATTTTAATCGTTGTGCCGATTGTTTTCAGTCGTTCAGTAAACAACGCTTCCCGGAGTACTCAAAATGCCGTGCGTTAAACCGTTTTTAAATAAAAAAAATAAACATAATAAATTCTTTACTATGTTGGAGCGTAACTGTGTTAATGTTCATTCAAACACTCGCCACTGCTAGCACTGTAAAAGTCAGAACCGGCTGGCGGTAAAGATGATTTTGAAAATTTTTTCAACGGTTTACGGCTAAAGCTCACGCGTGCTTCGATCATCTTGAATAGCAATTTGTATCGCAATATTGTGAAATACTGCATTCTGTTGTCCAAGGTCTGTATGATAAAAACAGTGCCTCATATACTGTTTCACCTCAGATGTGATGTATAAATGATATAAAAGGTTGGTTTACACGCACCCAGATTTGTTGGCAAGATTTTGTAAAATAAACTTGTCGAACGCAAAAAATTCGGCCTGAATTTTTTTCCAGGCCTAATTAATCTACGGTGATCAAGAGCCATTATGGCTCTTAATAAATGTGATCGAAGATGATTGCCAGTTTTTGGGTGTACTTATGAGGCTATCAACTCGATGTGAGATTTGGTTCACTCTTGGGCTGTTTGCAAATTATTTTTTGTAAAATCACTTAGCCTTTCGCTGAAAAGTCACACGAATGTGTTCTAAAGTTAACTGAATTGTGGAATACAAGTTTATTGTTTGATTTTAATTATAAATTTATTAATGGGAGCCACGCTTTTAGCCCTGGCTAAATCTATATATTGTGCTCATCTTTTATCTAGTTTGAATATCCTTAAACATTTCGATATCCGTCGTTGTACTTCATGCACACGCTTGAAAAAAATGCATAACAATGAGCCCAAGGCGGGGTAACCTTGCAAAGCCACCACCGAAGTTAATTTTGCGTGAATTTGATGTATCACCAATCCGATCCCGGCTTGGCGGGTTACCCCACCTAGAATCGTTTACATGGCAAAATTTGACCCTGGCTGAGAGGGTTACCTGGTCTGGCAGACCGGGCTACCGGCCTTGGCGGGTCACCCCACCTATCATGTAAACGTGATCAAACTAAAATGAACACTTGCTAAATTGTGTGACACCTTAATATCACAAGTGTATTTTACAAGCAGAGACACAATAAACGAGAGTGAGTGGTGTGTTTAAAAATTTTAAACCAGTTTGAAAATTTCACACCAGTTTGAAAAATTTAAGCCAGTTTGAAAAATCAAACCAAAGAAAACGTTTGAACTACAGCATAGACAAGGGAATAATGAGTGCAGTTGTATTTCTGGACCTTAAGAAAGCCTTAGACACAGTAAATCAGGATCCCCTACTGACGAAATTTAGAGTATATCGGAGCTCGTGGCCGCCAGTTAGAATGGTTTAAATCTTATCTGTCTAACAGGTTTCAGGTTGTATATATTAATGGAATTCTCTCCGAGAAATCCGTTTTAAAATGTGGTGTTCCCCGGGGTCCAATACTTGGGCCACTTTTGTTTCTAATACATATAAATGATCTTTGTAACATAATTGATTAAGCTACCACACGAATACACGCAGATGACACTAATTTGACTTTCACTGCTTGCAACATCCCTGAACTACGAAACGATATGAATGTAGATTTACGTTACCTTCGAATTTGGCCTATTTCTTATCGTATTAACACCCGTACGTGCCTTATTTATTCCAGCCAGAAATTCCTGCTAAAATCTGTCCATTAATCTTTTTTTTTTTTTACTACATTCTAGTTCTTCCATTGACGGGTTCAATCACCGACCATCAGAGATGACATTACAGCCGTTTAGCTACGAGCAACTGAACTTTTTTAAGTTCTCCTCGTTAGTATTAAATGAATTTCCCAAAGTCTTACGGCAGACCTTTAAAACCATGTGGGACAACACCTACGGAGGTCGCCCTGGTTTCCAGCTCTGGGATGATTCAACTGTTGTGAGAAATTTATTTGCCACAACAGAAGGTGGTAAGACTAAAGTTCCTATTCACCAGTCTTACAATGATTGGGATTGCACCAATCTCTTCCAGGCTACAATATTTGCGCGGTCATTTGCCTTACCAGCCAGCGCAGGCTCCTTCACCACACTCAGTGATTTGTACGTGAAACCGCGCTTTATACCGCATGATAGTTTCCACGCAAATGTGCTCAGCCCGGGTGGAAACAAGGCGGAGACCTTTGCACTTGCAATTGATCAGCTTCGTCGTCTTAGGAATTCACTTTGCCACCCGAAAAATTCTGAGATGGACAAAGCGACCTTTGATCAGCGCGTGAATTACGCCAAAGATGCGTTTAAAGCCCTTGGCGTCTCGACAGTCCAAATTGACGCCGTTGGTGGCTTGACGGAGTCGGACTTTCCCACAAATGAAGTTCGCAGATTGGAAATGAAACTCGGAGACGAAACTCGAGCGTACATCAAATTTCTCGAGGAAGTGAGTTCAGACATCTGTGAGATAAAAGCGATATTGCATTCTACAAAAGAGGCAAACAAGGAAGACACCAAAAATTTTGCTACAGGAGCACAAGCAGAGTACGCTACGATTCTCGAGGGTGTAAGTGCAGATATCAATGTTTTGAAACAGATGAGCGAAGAGGACACAGTCAGCAGAGAAGTCATGGCTAGATTGGAGGAAAGGATAAATCAGTTGAAATCAGGGAAAGATGAACGTGATAAACAGCCTGAAAATTCAGGTAAGAAATGACAGACTGGAATGACAGCCGTGAAAGTTAATCAACGCCGCGGTTTTAGAGTCCATCTAGCTAGTTCCATGTTCCTGGCGCCAGACAAAACACGGAAGTCAAGAGAACTTCCGTTCAGTTGGTTAAACAACACACTTTATTTGAGTGTCAACGTATTTGGCTCGAAATTACTAATTGAGGACACTATTTTTATGTCTTCCACCATTTTACTCGGTTATCAGGGAAAGAGCGGCAGTACCTACACTTCTCAGTTATTTCAGGACCCTTAGTATTGGTCCGGCCCTGGGGATCGAACCCGTGAACTCCGGCATTGCAGTCAAGTGCTCCACCGACTAAGCTTGTCCTGCCTCGGTTAAGTGCTTTAATTATTCTGCCTAAAATGCTACAAGCGTTAGGTTATGCAAAAGTAAATAATTTGGGTTATTTACAGGGATGAAAACTTGCCCAGAAACACTTTTCATTTATAATCAGAGAAATATGTACTTTCTAAAGAGACGTATGCCTTGTACATCACCAGACGTTTGGAGGCTTGAAGTGGCTCCAAGCCTGCATAGCTGGCCATATAAGTATGCTTACCTGCTACATTACACGAGTGGATTGCTTTTGTTTGGCGTTGGGGTAACTAGGAGAGAGGGGAATTGGAATAAATACTAAAGAGTTTATAAGAGTACTTGCGCGCTCCAATCAAGACGGCGTGCCAGTTAAGTCGAGGCGTGGCAAGAATGGATAACGTAAACTGGCTGAAGGAGAATAACCTTCTTCGCAGAAGATTTTTGAGAAATGGCTACGAAGGATGCTAGCAGTTTATCGATTATTCCCCCGCCATCTACACAACCATGTTAAAATCTCCGTCACTTAGCTGATGGACTATGTTTTTCTTTGTTCCAAAAAAGCATTTCTATATTCCATGAAAGTCAAGTGTCACTAGATCGATCTTTTAAGTGAGTCGATTTGTTTATTTGTTTAGATATTTGCGCATATCTTTTAATTAGTTTTACGGCTTTTTTTTTTAAGGTATAAGGTCATCGCTCCTTGGAGCTCCCCTTCCTTCAGTGGTTCCTAATTTTACTGGGCGCCAGGGTGAGTGTGAGGAGATCATCCGACACGTGTTTTCCGAGTCTACCCGACTGGTGTCAATCTGGGGTTCACCTGGATTCGGAAAAACATCGGTTGCCATTGCGGTTGGACATGCACTTCAGTCTCAAGGACTGCCTGTTTATTGGGTGTCATTACGGGGAGTGGGTTCTAAAGCAGACTTGGCTTCCAAGTTTCTTAGCTTTCTGAGGAAACCTACCACAACAACACAACCTTCTGGTCAACGTCTATCCATCGATGAAGAGGTTGGGCAACTTTTCAGTGATGTTTCAAAGCCATCTGCGTTTATCCTTGATAACTTCGACGATTTGTTAGAAAGTGGTTCGCCGAACGCAAAGGAAGAGGTCATGCAACTTCTCGAAGAGATTCTAGGGCGAAATCAAATGTTGACGTTTGTCGTAACCACGAGAGAGTCTCTTGAGTATATGGACCTCCATTTTCAAGGTCATAAGGGTTTAAGAATAAGGCCGTTGGATAAAGCCTCTGCTATGACCCTAGTTTCTGAGTTGCTTCCAAATGCAAGCGCTGCAGACTGTACACAAGTCGCGCAAATCTGCGGACAAGTTCCTTTAGCGGTGAAGTTGATGTGTTCTTTGATATTTGAAGACAGCGCTCAACCACACCAGATTATAGATTACTTTATGACGTCCTCGACAGAAGACCGTATTAGTGAAATGTTAAACAATCTAGATTACCCAACTCGTCACCGACTACAGTTCTTGTTTGACTCTTGTTTCAAGAACCTCACAATGCAAGAAAAAGATGCAATTATATCCTTAAGCATTCTTCCTGAGAGTTTTAATACGGAAGTAGCTGCAGCCGTTTTAAGTGATACAGGATCCATGGAAGCCAGAAGGATATTGGGAAGCCTTCGAAGAAAGTCTCTTATTGATTCAAGCTCTAAACCGGGAACATTCACAATGCACAGGCTCCTGCAATCATTTGCAAGAGAGAAGGGAGAAAGAGAGATGAGAGATTCCTTGCTGAACTCAAAGAGTCGTTTGACCGCGTTCTACCTTTGCTTTTTTGAGAAGCTAAATAAACAATTTCTCACCGGGAACTCAATGGCAGCATATATGGAATTCTTTGAAAATAAGAAGAACATCATTGAAAGCCTAGTAGAGAGCTGTTTCGATTCCGAAAGAGCTGACAGCGTTTACGATGCACTAGTAAAAGGAGAGATATTTCTTGACTCGCTGTTTTGGAATACGAATGAAGCACAAAACTTTTTTCACATATACGACTCCGCCATAAAGGCAGCCAAACTACAAGGGAAAGGCAAGTACTACAGGCAACTACTTTCTTCAATAGCTTTCGGTGAGGTGACCTGGGGACGAAAAGGAAAGACGAGACATCTTCTCTCAAAAGTGAATGAGCTTCAAACTGCAGCTTCTATTGTTCCTAACCTGGAAAAAGGAAAATACTTGTGCTATATGGGAATCTATCACTTTGTTACAGAAGAAACGAATAGTGGAGTGCATTTCCTAAAAGACGCGCTATCAACACTGATAAATTGTAACAGTACAGAAAAACACATTCTGGAGATGGTTATTTTTCAGATACTTGCTGTTTATTATCAGTCGCGTAACGACCTCTCCAGTGCAAGAGCTTTCTATGACAAAGCAATCCACCAATGCATGGCAATGGGGGACTGGCAACTACTTATTATCCCGTCAACAAAAGGGGAAACAAGGGAAACTATCAATGAAGTAAAACTTAAAAAAAACTGGGACAACTTGCTACGTCAACCACTGAAATGTCAAATTGCCTTTCTATTACACAGAGCAACAAACACTTTTGTTGAAGCCAACACCAAGCAATGTATACACAATTCGCTTCTCCAAATCTTAGAGAATATCGAAGGAGAAGTTCAAGTTACTCCCGGGTTGCTCACTTTTCATAGCGTTGTGACAAATTTACTCTGGGAATTAAGTAGTGGGGACCCTGCTAAACTGTATGCAGCCAGAATCAAATACCACGAATCCGCACTCACCCAAAGCAAAGAAAGCCCTCTTAACATAGACAAGTTTGAGGATGTTAGTCATTTACAAAATGAAGCACTTGCAAGGTGCTTGTTAGACCTAAGTAACAGATTCAAAGAAGAAAAAAGCTATCACAAGGCTCTCCAGGCAAACCAGCAAGCCCTTGAGATATCGGAGAGAATTTTAGGAGAAAAACATGAAAGCACTGCTGACAGCTACAGGGAACTCGGTATAACCCAACACGAAATGCATGACTACACCTCAGCTCTTCAATCCCATCAGCGTGCATTGGCTATCCGTATTAAACTGTTTGGAGAAGAACATGAAAGCACAGCTAACAGCTACTCGGATCTGGGTGCAACACAACACGAAATGGATGAGTACACCTCAGCTCTTGAATCCCATCAGCGTGCATTGGCTATCCGTATTAAACTGTTTGGAGAAGAACATGAGAGCACTGCTAAAAGCTACAGAGAACTGGGTATAACACAACACGAAATGCATGACTACACCTCGGCTCTTGAATCCCATCAGCGTGCATTGGCTATCCGTTTTAAACTGTTTGGAGAAGAACATGAAAGCACAGCTGACAGCTACAGGGAACTTGGTGTAACACAAAGCAACATGCATGACATCGCATCAGCCCTTCAATCCCATCAGCGAGCATTGGCTATCAATATTAAACTGTTTGGAGAAGAACATGAGAGCACTGCTGAGAGCTACAGGAATCTGGGTGTAACACAACACAAAATGCATGACTACACCTCAGCTCTTCAATCCCATCAGCGTGCATTGACTATCAATATTAAACTGTTTGGAGAAGAACATGAAAGCACTGCTGACAGCTACAAGAATCTAGGTGTAACACAAAACAAAATGCATGACTACACCTCAGCTCTTCAATCCTATCAGCGTGCATTGGCTATCAATATTAAACTGTTTGGAGAAGAACATGAAAGCACTGCTGACAGCTACAAGAATCTAGGTGTAACACAACACAAAATGCATGACTACACCTCAGCTCTTCAATCCCATCAGCGTGCATTGGTTATCCGTATTAAACTGTTTGGAGAAGAACATGAAAGCACAGCTGACTGCTACAGGGAACTCGGTGTAACACAAAACAAAATGCATGACTACACCTCAGCTCTTCAATCCCAGCAGCGTGCATTGGCTATCCGTATTAAACTGTTTGCAGAAGAACATGAAAGCACCGCTGACAGCTACATTGATCTGGGTGTAACACAACACGAAATGCTTGACTACACCTCAGCTCTTCAATCCTATCGGCGTGCATTGGCTATCCGTATTAAACTGTTTGGAGAAGAACATGAAAGGACAGCTGACTGCTACAGGGAACTCAGTATAACACAACACAAAATGCATGACTATACTTCAGCTCTTCAATCTCATCAGCGAGCTTTGGCTATCCGTATTAAACTGTTTGGAGAAAAACATGAAAGCACCGCTGACAGCTACATTGATCTGGGTGTAACACAACACGAAATGCTTGACTACACCTCAGCTCTTCAATCCTATCAGCGTGCATTGGCTATCCGTATTAAACTCTTTGGAGAAGAACATGAAAGCACAGCTGACTGCTACAGGCAAATCGGTGTAACACAACACAAAATGCTTGACTACAACTCAGCTCTTCAATCTCATCAGCGTGCATTGGCTATCCGTGTTAAACTGTTTGGAGAAGAACATGAAAGCACTGCTGACAGCTACAAGGATCTGGGTGTAACACAACACGAAATGCATGACTACAACTCAGCTCTTCAATCCTATCAGCGTGCATTGGCTATCCGTATTAAACTGTCTGGAGAAGACCATGAGAGCACTGCTAAAAACTACAGGGAACTGGGTATAACACAACACAAAATGCTTGACTATACCTCAGCTCTTTAATCTCAGTAGCGTGCATTGGCTATCCGTATTAAACTGTTTGGAGAAGAACATGAAAGCACAGCTGACTGCTACAGGCAACTCGGTGTAACACAAGACGAAATGCATGACAACACCTCAGCCCTTCAATCCCATCAGCATGCATTGGCTATGCGTATTAAACTGTTCGGAGAAGAACATGAAAGCACAGCTGATAGCCACAGGCAAGTCAGTGCAACACAAAACAACATGCATGACTATACCAAAGCCGTTCAATCCCATCAGCGGACATTGGCTATCCGTATTAAACTGTTTGCAGAAGAACATGAAAGCACAGCTGACAGCTACAGGTAACTCGATGTAACACAACACGAAATGCACGACTTCACCTCAGGCCTTCAATCCCTTCAGCATGCATTAAATATCCGTATTAAACTGTTTGGAGAAGAACATGAAAGCGCAGCTGACAGCTATTGGAAACTGGCTGTGACACAGGCGAACATGCACGACTATGCCTCAACTCTTCAATCTCATCAGCGTGAATTGGCTATCCGTATTAAACAGTTTGTAGAAGAACATGAAAGGACTGCTGACAGCTACAGCCAACTCGCTGTAACACAAATTAACATACATGAATACATCTCAGCTCTTCAATCCCATCAGCGTGCATTTAATTTATCGCAAAATTGTAGAACTTCTTGTTTTTGCAGGGACTAACATTGTAACGCATCTTTCACAGGAATTTGCTTTTAGCCAGAACTTGAGTGCTCTAATAATTTTTCAAAATCGGTCACAAGATTCGACTTTAATTTCGGTCTTATTGAATGCATTTTTGAATATGTCTCATTGATATGCATTTTTTTATTGTTCGAGACATACAGTGTGACTACTGCCAACATCTCACCAGGTGACAAATCTACGTCTCGTGTGCTTCTGATTTTGAAGCTTTAAAGTGCTGGGAAAACTGTAGAACATATGTTAATTCACTGGTGAACTGAACACCGGCTTTTGCGCACTTCGAACCCACTCGCTGAAATTTGCTATGGTTTTTCTTTAGATTTGTGTTCCTTTCCCATTTCTAAACAAAGAAACTTGAAAGTGTTTCAACAAACGTTTCCGCCCTTTGTTTATACTTTAACTGAGGTCAGCGTAATCCAGCTGTCGTCCAGGTCAAGTCGGGAGATGAAATTTGATAGTAGCTCGTGGTAAGTTAAAGCCGGTCTACTTCGCTTTTGTTAAGACCATGTTAGAGTTTTTTGGCAAACAAAACATTTTGTTAAATCTCGAGCACATTCACCAAGACCAACGAGCAAAATAATCGCGATGATAGCTTTGAGACGCGACACTTTGATGAAGGCGGACCCTGCGGTGAGCCTTCTGGCACGTCGTTTGTTCAGCGGTCGCGCAAACTCATGCAAAAGAGACGCCTCTTCCTGGGACCAGTCTCCGCAGTTGGGGAAAAAGGCCAAAAAACAGGGTCAGATCAGCCTCGTTCCCAGTCGTCCTCGGCGATTTCGGATGTGACGTCACCTGTCAAGCTTGTCGGGAAAATTCGCCTAGGACGCCAGGCCAATAATGGCAAATCCAAAATGGCGGCGTCAAGCCAAGAATGCGACTTCAGCCAAGACTCTTGAAGAAATGAAAAAAAGCGTCGGAAATAGGTTGGGATTTTTTAATCAACGTTTGCCATCAAATACATAGAGATGTTGGAGAAATTTCTTTCAAGGAATCGTTCCGCGTGTACACCTGTTATCATCGTAGGTCAGTAATTTCGAGTTTTGATTTTATTAAAAAATATGGATTTAATTCAGCCCAACAAATCGTCCCATCTCAGGAGTGTGTTCCATTGCCTGTCGGGAGTGAGTTAAACCATGTTGAAGTTCGTGAAAGATGTGTCATCGAATTAGCTCTGTACTCAGCATATTATCTAGCGGATGAAAAACTTGTTAATCGCATCGCAGCACTGCGCGCATTGCAATTCAAGAGAGACTTCTAGCCTAGGTGTCGTCCTAAACGACAGTGGATCAACTCATTGTCCATTAAATATACAAAACAGAAGTCATTAAGTGCTGTCAGCCTTTTGAATACGCCTCATTGTGGCAGATACAAGCTATAGGGGCAGTTTACAACATACTGAGTAATATCAGGAGCGTTCAAATAACCTGAAACGGTATCAGATGTAAAACACTTTGTGTCCATGCTTTTATAGCATTTAGCATGAATAAAATTTAATTCTATATCCAAGTTATTTTCAACCAGTGTATCTACCCACCTTTTAAATGAGATGATCCTTTGGGGACTGTTGAAAACTTTCAGCCAAGCTTTCTTTCTGATTCTATCAATGTCTGATTCTATTGTTGTTGATGTTGCACGACCCCATATCTATGTTCCAGTGTACTACTATCTTATGTAAACTTAATCTCAACCGTGGTAGGATTAGCTCAGTTGGTAGAGTGCTTGACTGCAGAGTGGGAGGTCAGAAGTTCAATTCCCGGGGTCGGACCAATACTCAGAATCTTAAAATGACTGAGAAATGAAGGTATTACCTTTGCCCTGCTGCAAATGGCTAGACCTTTGCGTGGCTCGGATGCATGACCACGTAAAATGGCGGTAGTAGACGTAAAAATAGTGTCCCCAATTATTACTTTCGTGCTGAATACATTGACACTCAAATTAAGTGCTTTCCTTTTTTTTTTTCCTCTGTTTTCTTTTTTTATCTCGAACCACTTTCGCAGCAGTGGTCTTCCAGTGAGTCATAAGTTTAAAAAGAATAGTACATGAGTTTTTGGTGCTATTTTCAAAATAGACAATATTAGAATGTTCTGCATAAACTGGGAGCTGCAAGATACAAGTTCAAGGCACTAGGGTATTATAAAGAGCAAAAAGCATATTCAAACAGCTGAAAATGGCATGTAGCTGGCCCAGCCAATGGTACCATTATGGCATCAAATTAAGTGGAAAAAGGTCTTAAGTTGGTCTTGAAGTTGTTTCCCCAACCCATCCCCACAACAAGCTTTACAAGACAAGAAGTAGTTGTTATCAGGTTTAAAAAATTTCTCTTAACAAATTTCACAAGTGTTCAGAACTATGGCTTGTTAGGAAATCAATCTATTTCCTTATAAAATCAATAAAGTTTTGTTTGATGAAATCTAAGAAATTCAGTATTAAACATCACGGTTTCATATTTTTATTTTCATTTCAAGTTTTCTTCAGCTGAATTACATTTTCCTTTTGCTCCTGTATCCTTCACATCCCAGTGTCGTCTATTACATGCTCTCCTTTCATCCCCTTTAAAACTTTCTGAAAATTAATGTAAAGGAAGGTAAAAAAATAGACAATATATAATAAAAAAACTAAACATTTGATGTACAATACCGTGCTCAGGAATTATGCCTGTCAGGCAGGTAAATCGCTCTAAGTCGCAATCATATAAAGGACTGAATGATAGTCATATCATTAAAAATCAGGTAAAACTAAGACACCCGAATATTACATGAGTTACTGGTGCTATTTTTAAAATAGACTATTAGAATGTTCTGGATGAATTGGGAGCTGCAAGGTACAAGTTCAAGGTACTAGGTTATTATAAAGAGCAAAAAGCATACTCAAACAGCTGAAAATGGCATGAGTGTTTTTTTTTTTTGGCTTTTCGCGCGAAACCGTGTAACTGATTCTCGTGATTTTTTCCTAGCAACGATTCGAACAACAAAGGCAAAATAAGCCCACTATAGCCCTGTAACTTGGAAATCAACGCCCATATTGTTCAATGAAGATGAAGCCTTTGATACTAGTGTACATACAGTGTACAGTGATCGTCCCATGCCCAACTAAGAAGAAACCTTTTTTCTAGCTTCGTGTAGCGAACAAGACTGTAAACAATATGCTTAACTTACCAGTGTTTTTGGGAAAACATGCCCGCCACATTTCGTTGCTATCAGTTGAAACGGTCCAAAGATGCGCGGAAGAGATGTATTAATCTCATGAGTCCGAAATATTCCGTGATCGTCGCAGAAAACAAAGGATTTTCGTAGAGAAATTATCTGGGACTTTTTCTCGTCGATCTGGGACTTTTTTGCCATTTTTTGCAAGGCCTCGCGTTATCGCGCTCGGTTCCAAGCCTCCTCTGGTCACTCGGATAGCGCGAACAGGCCTGGGTACGAGGCTGGGGTCAGATAGGAAAAATATCGGCGAGCGAAGCGAGCCCTAGCGGTGGCCTAGCGAGGGGGAAAGGGTGTTTCCCCTCCCCAGACTACTTCTCAGCCGGCTTCGCTCGCCGATTTTTTTCTCCTTTTTTCCTCAATGCGTAGCCTGGTCCCAAGATAACATGTAGTTTATACCTTGCAAAGTCTGTTTTCTTCATTTTTCCTACGCTTTTTAGGCATTTTGGAGACAAGTAGGTGATCACATGCCATAATAATGACCTTTGAATGTATTTCATCAACATAGCAAGGTTTTACAAGGCAATTCCCTGCTTAGCCATATCGGGCTCACTCCCCTAAACTGGAGCCGAGTACAGCGGAAGTTGGTCAGGCACGATGTTTCGAGCATCGCGCACAGTACTCGGCCGCAAAAACACAGCGTATTATCAATATTCGCTGCAAATTTATTAAGGAAACACGGCTAAGGAACATTTCAACCAAAAAGTAATTGCATTTGAAATAATATGAGTCAAAAAGGCCATCCCGTAAAGTGAATACAACAGTACTCACTTGATCCAGTAAGGAAAAATTATCTTGTTCTGCTAATTTTTCTCCATTTCAAAGCGAGTACTGTCCCTAAAGGGCTAAAACATGCGTTTTCGCTGTAAAAGCGTCAAAGGGTGTACCTACAGATAAATTTTCTCTCGCCATCCCTAAGATGTTAAGATTCTATAGAAAAAGCACACATTATTAAGGTTTTAGAGTGAGTACTGTTGGTGCGTTTTGTCCAGCTACCGTGTGGCACGAAATTTTTGCGGGTTCTAATTTGTGCCATTTTTGCGGTTTTTCCAGCGATTAGGAAAAATATGTTCCCGCAAATAAAAATTAACGCAAACATTTTCCCCCAAAAAATTTACTCCTGAGTAAATATTCTCTTACTTAAATTCGCTACACAGAAAATACAGTACTACTAAGAAATCGTGTCTGTTCAATCACAACTTGTAAAAAACAACGAAATACTGGTTTATTGTTTGAAAATATGTATTTCTATTGCACGTACTCAATAAAAACGAAATTATTATCAATGCTGGGTACTGGGTACTTTCTGAAAATCGTAAAAATTAATTTCCAGCCAAAAAAACCAATCAGTCCTAATCGCAGAAATTAGTTCCCGGAAAACACAAAAAAATCGCCAATCCTCAAAAATAAACTCCCGCAAAAATTTCGTGCCACAGGATGTGCAAATCAGTTCAAAGTAAACTCACTTGGTTGTTTACTTAGTTCGTGACAAATATCACGCAACGTAATTTTTGTCAGCAAATAAACACATAGAAATATTACCAACACTTTCAAACAAAAAATGATCCGGTACAATTCTCTAGAAGTCAGCAAAAAACTGTTTTGCCACGAACCCGGCGTATTGTGAAACAACCGCTTCTCATCTCACAATTTTATTTATGGCTCCTGTGGTATTTTTGTGTTGTACAAATGAAAGGGACGTTCTCTCTTTTGGAAAACGTTGTTATTTTATCTACCAAGCCCACTGGATTTTTTGACATTCGTACTCATATTGAGTACTGGCGATTGTAATGTTGACATCTCTGACTGCAAGTTATAACCAAGAAAGCGACCTCGTGCTTTGTCGTATATCCATAACTCTAGCTCTTTGGCCTGCCGAAATTCTTACTGGGTACACCATAATGTTAGTAATTCGTTGCTTCCTTTAACCATTTTCGGACGTGAGTCTTGTTTAAAGTTATGTTATCCTTTGGAATAAAGCACGCGCTATGAGATTCCACAATTTCGGGTGCATATCGTTGGTTTCGGGCGAATTCTTAAAACAGGTTCGGGAAACTCCGAAAAGCTGGGAAAAGGTTTGTTCAATTACGATCTTTCATCAGAATCCGGAAAAAAAAACTCTCTTACAGGCTTGAAAAACCCTCAAAACTGATTTTTTCTTTGCACCTCTTTTTCGGACAATCATGGACAAAAGTCTTGGAAACTTTTGCCTTTCTGGGGCGTTTTCCAATTCGCAGAGGACCAACCCTTCCCCTCACCCCACAAACAATGTTGGACGCGTGTATCCAAAATTTTTTCCAAGTTTCAACTTTGTATAAGGTGGGGGAAGGGAGAACTGCAAGAAAATTTCGAAAAGGAGGCACTGTTTTAAGGGGGAACTGACAAATGACAGAAAAATATGAATATCGCAGTACTGTCCCACGTACTTTTGTCCAGGATTTGTAGTATACGATGTTATGGGGCTAGTCGACCGAAAAATTCAAACGCCGTGGGAATGTTGGCAAGAAGAAACGGCGTAGGGATGCTACCGGTACTTTTACTTCACTGATACGAGTGTTTTAATGTTTTGTTTGTATCTTTTTGTCAGCTTTTGCTGCTAGGTGAAAGTGAAGAAACAAAATGAACTCACGGAACTTTTAATGGTCCTGT
>NC_133201.1:50945575-50990575 GCF_958299795.1 Porites lutea | reverse complement strand
ACACAACTTGCACACGTCCTCACGATACGCAGAAAGACCACCGCACCGTATTCCTTAGCTGATGTATCACAATACCCATGCAGTTCACTCGCAATCACTTCCCCTTCCGTTTCAGCATAATAACATCTCGGGAGAGTAAGAAGTTTAACATCTTGCAATTGGGTCACCACTCTCTGCAAGATTGACTTGCAAGAACCTTCCAACTGTTCGTCCAGTCTTTCTTGTCCTTGCATAGCTCTTGAAACAGGATTTAAACTGGACTGTGATCGGAGAAATCATACCGAGTGGATCATACATTCTTGAGGCTGTCCTTATCACGTTTCTCTTTGTAGGTCCTACTCTCTTTGCTAAAGAGGCAGTAAAATCAAAGACAAGGTTGTCATTGTGATAGTTCCATAGAGTTCCTAAGTTCTTTGACCGCTAAGACCTTCAACTGCACTTCCTATAACACTTCTTGAATAGGTCATATCTTCTTCTTCCACGCCGTTTGTGTCTACTACTGAAGCTTCAACAACTTGCTTGTCAACATTCCCTCCAGCTCCAGAACCTGTTTCTCCTGAAACCAATCTCTCATTGTCATCAATACTCGCCCGCAGGTCCCCTGAATTGGTAATAAAATAAATAATAAATAATCAACTTTATTTAACGAGGGTAACACGGGAAAGTACTTCAACTGAATAACTAGTGGCCCTCAAACTAAAACTATAAACCAAAAATTAAGTAACCAAAAATACATATCGTTAAAGAAAAGGAACTATAAGTATATATATGAATAAGACTAAAAATACTTAAAACTATATTATAATTATAAAATATCCTTACAATGAATGTAAATCATGATCTACAAACTACAAACTATAATTACAATAAGAATACAACTAGGATGGGTCAAGCGAGAGGAAGGTTGTGAAATGCCGGATTAGCATAAAACAAGAAATAAAATTAAGTTTCACTGAAGCTAAAATGATCAACGTCATTGTATCTCGCTAAAAAATGACTATAAATAGCCCTTCTAAATGAGGTTACACATGTTCCTTTCTTAAGGTTAATGGGCAGAGAGTTCCAGAGCCTGGTCGCGGACACGCTTAAAGTTCTCCCTCCCTCAGATTCACGGTTATATCTGGGGCAGACGAGGTTTAAGGAACTGTACCGCCCACTGCGTGTGCGTAAATCTGTATTGCATTTAAGAAGGTCATACATGTAGCTGGGGCAGTTTCCTTGTAGGCGCTTAAGGACTAGCGAACACTTAATAACTTTAGCTTCGTCATAAAATGGGAGCCACCCTAATTTGTTGAAGAGATTTATGCTAACTGATCTTGTGTCAGCTCCTAAAATTACTCGGCCAGCACGCTTTTGCAGCTTCAGGATTCTCGTTAAGTTATCAGCTGAACAGTTTGACCAAATAGTTGACCCATACAGCATCACTTGAGTGATCATAGCGTTGTAGTAAAGTATGCGCTGTTCAATAGGGAAGAATCTCCTTATCTTTCTAAGAACGCTACTCTCTGGCATAACTTCTTGCACAGTTCCTCAGCGTGTACATCAAAGCTTAATTGTTTGTCAATAGTAACTCTTAAGAGTTTCTGACTATCAATCTGTTCTATGTCAGAGTCAACAAGTTTGAGTTCCAGTGAACAATTGTCAAGCTTGCATGGTATACATTTCTCTGTAACAAGGAGACATTTCGTCTTCGCAGAGTTTGTATCCATTTTGTTGGCAGCCGACCACCGTGAGACGTCATCTAAGTCCTGTTGAAGGGCTGATGACATGGCAGTAAGTCCATTAGTCACGTCTGATGGTAAACTGAGAGTAGTGTCATCCGCGTAGACGTCTACGGTAGAATGCTGTGAGGCCGATGGCAGATCGTTAGTAAACAAGAGAAACAAAATGGGGCCAAAAATGCTCCCTTCGGTACTCCAGCCGACACAGTTCTTGGGGAGGAATGACAGCCATTGATGTGTACATACTATGTGAGACCACTTAGATAACTGCGTAGTAAGTCCAGATCGTTATCAGGTACCCCATAGGCTTTCAATTTCTCTAAGAGCAGACCGTGGTCTATGAGGTCAAAAGCCTTTTTACATTCAATAAACAGAAGCCTCGATGTTCTGTTCCTGTCCAAGTCAAAGAGCAACTGATCGACCAGGCGGATAAGGGCGGTCTCGGTGGAGTGAAATTTGCGGAAGCCAGACTGAAACCTGTGTAGCAGACCGTTTTCCTCAAGGAAGTCGCAAAGGTGATCACAAATGTGCTTCTTGAGTAGCTTAGAAAGTATAGTAAGCACGGTTATCGGCCGATAGTTGTTCTTGTCGTCTCGGTTTCCTTGCCCCTGAAATATGGGAGTCACTTTACCGACTTTCCACCTTGTAGGGAAGGTTTGTTCATCGATGCAGAAATTGATCAGCTTACACAGGGAATCAGCGATAGCAGGTGCGGCAATTCTCAGCAATTTGGCACTCACTCCGTCGTTGCCTGTAGCTTTCTACACTGAGATAGAAAGAAGAAGATTAACAACTTTGTCCTTGGATATTTGTGGAATATTAAGTGTTCCAGAGACCTGGGATAGGGGAGACGGAGGAGGGGGCCTGGCCCCGGTGGACAAGTTATTGTTAAGCCCGATCTGAGAAGTCAGATTTTTCTGCTGGCAGACGAAAAAGCAATTCAAAGTCTCAGCAACATCAGCTTTGTTAGTAACGATTTCACTGTCCTCGGCTAATTGCTGCAACTCGTGTTCCAGGCCGTCCTTACCTGACAGGCGTTTAATCAGATTCCATAGTTTCCTTGAGCTATGCTTGTTTTCTGTGAATTTGGTCTTACAGTATGTTTGCTTTGTTTGCCCAATTAAGTTAGTCACGTAATTTTTCGCTTGTCTGTAATTAAGCCAGTCGTGGTCGGAACCGCTTTTCTTGGCTTTAGTGAGAAGTTTATAACGCTCCTTGAATCCGTCGACGATGTGGCTATTGAACTGATTTAGGTTGGGACTTACGCCTCATTCGCTTGTGTTTACGAGGAAGGAATCTATCGACTACGCCTTGCAAAATATCGTACCAGGCATCAACAACGCCATCAGGATCATCAAAAATAAACGCAGAATCCCAAGGCGCCTCTTTCAATGCAGCAATAAACTGTTCTTTATTAAGAGATTCTTGATGTCACGGTAGGTGATTGTCGTATGCTCACTTTTATTTTGTTGCACACTCTTGTATTTTCTTGTCACAATGGTTTGTAGGTGATCTGACATACCAGTTGATAAAACCCGCACGTTTATTAACCGCTCAGGGTGACTACTCCACATGTGATCGAGGCAGGTTTTGGACAATGGTCGGGTAATTTTCATTACAAGTTGTGACATATTCAAATTTTGCAGCGTTTTTATGAACGGATGTTTTTGAAATTTCATGGTGCATAGGAAATCAATGTCGATATCTCCCAATAAAATGGTCTTCTTGTTGAGAAGATGTACGTTCCCAATGTTTTTCCCCGGAGCCTCTTGTCATCTGCCACCCTAAACGAAGGAGGCCTGTAGACACCACCAATAAAAAGAGGGCGACTAGATCTGTAAGGTCAGACCTCTAGCCACAAGATTTCTAGGTCATCGGCTTCGAGGTCTTCCTGCCTCGAGCCTGAAGCGGAATTTCGATTTCACTGTCCCCAGATGTCAGGCCATCAACATTGATGTTTTCAAGAAACTTTCCGGTAAAATCAGGGTCACATTGTTCATACTGCTCTATGTGATGTTTAAGTGTGGCATTCAGTAAGAATGGGCTAGCTTGAAGAAAGTCCAAACATAGCACGTGTAAACCTCAGTGTGATAACTTTGGGTTCAGCCTTATCAATGTCATCGACCCACAGGAAACGGAGTACATCCTCGTCAGTTTCATTCATATGGACCAGTAAGAACGCCTTTTCAATGTCCCCCACGAGGGCTACTCTGTGATTTTGGAACCTCAACATGATGTCAAAGATACTTTGTGCAAGCGCAGGACCGGCATGAAGACAATCATTTACTGAAGCTCCATGTGACTTGGCTGAGGCGTCATATACAATTCTTTACCTTGTGATTGACTTGTTTCGTCTGATAACAGCGTTATAAGGGATGTAATGGACGACATCAGGCTTGGTTTCTTCGTTTACAACTTCCACAATTCCTCTTTCGATTTGATCTTTGATAACACTGTGATACTCCTTACACATAAATACATACATATAACTTTATTTAAACTCGGATTTGGAATAGCTCGAGAGAGCTAGTATCTCCAAGTATAATAATATTTAAGAAATGCAGCAAAATTGATGAAGAATGAAAGTATAAAATTTCTACGCATGCGCATTATAAGTCTCGTCTTTCAAAAAATAAAGAAAAAATATATATCTACACAGTAATATTATGAATAGCGCGCCTAAAAGCAATAACATTTTCAGAAGTTCTTATGTTATCAGGCAGCGTATTCCATACTTGAGGAGCAGCATGTCTGAACGATTTTAATCCAGAGGAGGTTGTAGTAACTCTTGGTAGATCCAATTTTAGGGTACCTCTGAGGTTGTATGCTGTTGTTCTTTCTTTCGGTAGTGATCTGAGATATGGTGGAGCAAGTGCATAAAGAGTCTTGTACGTAGTGACTAGCATGTTCTGAACACGACAAGATTCACGATTCACAGGCCCTCTTATTTTAAGTAAAGTTTCATAGTCAAGATTACTATTCAGAACCGTCCTTAAAGCCTGCGTATTGAGTTATTCCAACATGTCTTTACTACGCTTGCTACAAAAGTGCCAAACGTCACTACCGTAATTAAAAGCAGGTAAAATAAAGGCATTATATAACCTCCGCTTGATATGATCGCCGGTGCTTAAATCTTTTTGCAACTGATAATTGTTTTGTTGACTTTACTACAAATAGATGAGATATGCTTGTCAAAACTGAGATTGGAGTCTATGTTAACTCCTATATAAGAGGTCAACATCATCACACTTCTTTATTTGCTGTCCATCAATATTAAAAGAAAAGACGCTATGGAGCATACACTTCGGCGTCGTGGTTGTGGAACTGATTAATTGTAAATGCGGAGAAATAGTAAGTTATAAAATATGGTAAGAGTAAGGTGTTAATTTGTGAAATTTGTGTCTCTGCGCGGCCATGTAATATCCTCTATTTATTCCTCGAGTAAATTAAAGACTAAACTCGAAGTGATCTCAAGATGTCACGAAGTAGTCCGCTGTCATTTCGTGAAATAGCCGAAACAAGCCGAAACGTCACGAACTTGCGCGCCCAATCTTGTCGCGAAACTAGTGCATGATTTCATAGCTATTTTTCATATCCCGAACTTCCTTGGGTGGCAGTAGCGCAATCGGCTAATCCCTCAACTTAGAGTTGCCCAATTTTGTATAAAAAATATCAACTTTGATACATTCGTGAACGTCGCGAATCCTTTACTTCGCGCTCCGCCGAAGTAAAAAGTCCTGCTCAGTACTATCTACTACTAAGAGTTGAAATTTGTTAGGCTGTTTGTAAGATAGGAGCGCTGACTTCCACTGTCCAGAATTGTTCTAGCCCCGACCTTAACCTCTGGTTGCTGCGGATTGTACGCCATGGCTTGGGCAGTTTAAAGGAACACAAGTGTAGTGGAATCACTATGGAGAACGACACTATTGCTTGGCGATTGAGCCTTTAAGCATTGTTGTTGTGGTCCTGGTGTGGGAACTGGTGTTTTAGGTTTCGTTGGTTGCAAAGGACTCAGGTTGGCAGGGCAAATACTAACATGGTGTTTGCCCTTGCAGTTATGACACTTGAACTTGGCTGAGTAGTTACGCCTAATGTGATCTTTTTGCGGGCAAACGAAACATCTCCCGTACTTCTTCAAAAGCTCCTTACGGGCTTGAACATCAGGTACTGTTTGGCAATCCCTTGGTGGGTGTTTCCCCTAAAGTAGGTGCAGGTGGGACAGTTAGCATCACCGCCAGTTAACAAGGCATGTGTAGTTCCATCTTCCCTTCGTTTAGGTTTTGGTGGAGAAGGTTGTTCTTTGTTCACCGTAGACCCTCCAGCCCTTTCTTTTGCCTCAAGTTCCCTCTTGAAAACATCAAGTAGCTGATCTAACTGCCAGTCATCATCCCCCATTTCTCTCGTAATATCAAGACGAAATTCCTGAGGCAGGTTGTTCATCAAGATGGGTTAGAGCACACCCCCATACGATTCACATTAGATTCAACAGTGTCATGCAGCTGACGTAGGCTTCTTACATGTTAGCGAGATGTGACAGATTCAAGATTCAACAAAACTTCCATGTGACTATTAATTATTTGCTGCTTATTGCCAAATCTAGCTTTCAAAATATCTATTGCTTCCTCATAGTTCGATGCCCCAAGAATTAACCCGGAAATGGCCTCTGTCGCTGACCGTTCCAACAACGAGTTTAAGTAGTTAAATTTGTCATTGGCAGTTAAACTTTCATTATTGTGAACTGAGGCTTCAAAACTATCCCAGAAAGAAATCCACTTACTGTGATCGCCATCGAACTTCTTTAATTCCAGCTTTGGCAATTCAACTTGAGTATTTCTCCGCACAGATGAAGAGGAATTCGACGCTGAAGCTGAAGGCGGCGAAGAATTACTCCCGAATTGAACTTCATTTGCTTACGTGCTTTCCGACACGTACGCTCCGTTTTTTACATTTGAACACACGACCTTCGGCGATAACCAACTGAACATTTTCCTTCAGCAAATCTGCTCGCTCAATTTCACCTTCGATTTCTTCTTCGGCAATAACCAACTGAACATTTTCCTCCAGCAAATCTGCTCGCTCAATTTCACCTTCGATTTCTTCTTCGGCCACAATGGCAAGAAGTTCTGCAGCAAGTTGTCGAAGAGTATTGAGTTTCTACTGTACGCTGCCCTTTGTTGTTTCAGCTTGATTTCGTGTTCCCGCACTTGAGAAATGTCTCCTCTTCCGAGGACATCGATAACAGATGAAATAATACGTTTCCCACGTGGCCTGGACCCTGCACGCTGCCGTCGCTTTCTGGTGAGTTCTTCGGCCATAACACAACACAACTTCACTCACAACTGGTACGTAGCATCCGCTTTCATCCAGCTAAGAATGGACCATGTAAACGAATTTGAACTGAATTGTATTTAATTGTATTCAAAGGCTCTTTTCTTAGGTTACAAGAGAAGGTTTTCTTTAAGATTCACAAGAATTTTCCAGATTCCGACAGGCTCACGAGGTTCCCACTCATACGTTTTTATAAGAAGAAAATATAACACGTTCTTGGATCTCTCCCAGAAGGTCTAACGCTCTCCTAAACTCTTACGTCATTGCGCACAGGTCCCTTTTTTTTTTGCTGGTGGGTGCAGGAGGCGGCCCATAAAATACAGACCTCGTAGTACCATAAAGTAAGCTTAACTACAGTTGGGCTGACGTTTTCCCTGCCGAGTGATTGGATGGAACGTTCATTTGACACCCTGAAAATTTTTATACCACCTCGTCTCGTCGGTTTATTAATAAGTATTGTAGCATGTTTCAATTCCGAGGGGAGGGGCTCAACAAAATTTTTTCCTTAGAGGCCCCACCCCGTGGTCCAGCCCCTTACCCTTTTATATCCCGTTTTGACAGAAACGCACTCCTTTCGTTTCCCTTTAATTGTATAGGCAAACGATACCTCTTCCAAATATTAGTTAAGAACATTTCTTAAAATATAAGAAATGTAACTATTAAATTACACCTTTTGGGTCCTCTCACAAACCGTAACGACAGATTTCCCTACCCTTTCTTTAATAGTTCAAACCCTTACCTTTCCCCTTCCGAAAGGAAACCCCCCCGGCCGGATTTTGAATGTTTAAAGGCAATGAAAAAAAATTCATTGACCCGCCCCTGCGGATTTTCGACTTTTTTAATACTAGAAAGAGGACGTGGTTGTTACCGATTTTGTACTTGATATACAAGCTTATTTTAAAGGGGATATTGATACTTGGTTCACCAAAGTCAAGTCGCTGTCAGACTACTCTTCAAAACTCACAAATTCCCTTGGTTGGACTTGGCGGTACGTTTGCTTGTTATCATGCTCTGACGAGAGCTTTTGAACAATTATCTCGTGCGGCGCGCCGTGGATCCCCTTTTCGAACTACCAGCTTCATTTCTGGTCCTTTTGTTTGACATCTTTTCGTGCAACTCATTTCAAACTTGCTGCCGACGGAGAGGTATTGCGTATTTTATGAGAATTGTGTCTCTTTATACTTGTCACACTTGTTTATATCCTCTGAGGCGCGAAAATCAGCGCCGAAGAAGCTCGCAATCGGACCGCGGCCGTGGACAGAAGTCGGTGGGAACTTCATATATGGTTCGCTATGGATCGCTGGTTAAAGATATTACGGGCTATGAGAACGCACGGCTTTTTCCATTTCAAAATGAAAAATAAGATGTTTGATAACGGCCTGGCGTTCTCATAGCTTTCTATTTTTTAACGGACCTCCACGATCTCGATTTTTGTGTTCAGTAAAGGAAAAGACGATTAGACGGCCGGTCGTTCTCATAGGTTTTTATTTTATTTTCGATTTCAATTTTTTTTTTATGAGAACGGTCGGTCGTTCTCATTGTTTATGATTTTAGAGTTGCAATGTTTATAAAGGGCTTACTTTTTTTGTTTTGTTTTTTCGTCGTTTTTATTATTTTTGTTTTGTTTTTCGTCTTGTATTTTTTTTTAGTTTTATATGTTTTTCCGTTTTTTGTATTTTTGTTGTTTTCTAAAGTACGTTTATTGTTATTTTTATTTTCTTGGCCCCTTTTTTGCTTGTTTTTTTAGTTTTTAAAATATTTATTCTACGGTTATTTACATTTTGTTGACATTGATATATATTTTTCTCATATTTTTTTAAGGAAAAAAACATTTCTCTTCTTTTTCGCGAAATCACAACACAAAATCTGGCCATCTTTTTTGTGAGAATGCTCGGCCACCATACTGCTGAACACCTGAACACGAACCGCACAGTTTGAGTGGGTTAAAGATTGGATTATAGTTATTAGTAGCGAAAAAGGTTATGGTTTGCTTTCCTATGTCTGTCATGTTATTACTTTTATATTTGATTGCTTTTATCGATCACAAGTATAGAAACGGAGGCTTTGCTTTTAGCCCTGGCTAATCAAATCTATATATTATTTAGGATTCACTGATCTAGCTGGATAATTTTGATTAAAAGTGAAATTCTTAACTCTTAAAATTGTCATTTATTTTTCAAACTATTGGTCACTTTAAAGATAAATTTCCAACAGTTCTTAACTTTGTGTGCAATCTAGGAAACTCCGTGTACGAAAGTATCAAAATGATAACTAACTGGGCAGCCTATTATTCTCCCCATCCCATCCCCTATTATCCGTTTCCAGAAACTACCATTGCATTAAAGAAATTCCAAACTTCCCCATCTTGGTAGAACAAGGTGCTTGAATTCGGATGAACAGGAAATCATGGGGGAATGGGCAGTGTAGCATGGCAAAAGTATTCGTCAGTGCACTGCCAGGCAAGAGGCCACCAAGTTCAAAGCTGCCACCTTACCTCTAAATATGTGTCGTTCATCACCTTAAGACTACCCCAAGGAAAGAGTTTATCTGTTCCAGACAAATAAGCAAGAAAAAACAATTTTAGCCCAAGAGGATCAAGGAGAGGAAAAGGAATAACAAGAAGAAGACAAGGAAGTTTCTACCAACCTCCAGGAGGAAGTCGAGGACGAGTATGACACGGACAGTGAGAATGAAAATCCTGTGGAAGAAGATGATGACAATGATTCCCTTACATTTCAGTATGAGGGCAGTAACAACGCGTAGTGGGCGAGCTGTACGAGTAAAGTTTTTCTCGAAGGTTCGTAAACTCTAGTTAACTTAATGGAAGCACTCTGTTTTACAAAATGATACTTACGTAACGTTTTTGACATTTTATACGACCTCTAATTTTAAAAATCGTAAAAAGGTAAAAATTGGTTTCGTAAGTCGTGAAACGCAAAATTGTTGTTCGTGAACTCGTGACGGGACTCCCCCTCTTGCCCCCCCCCCCCCCCCCCACCCCCTCCTCGTACCCTCGCTAACTCAACCCTTGCGCTATCACTCGAACCAACTGAGTCGATTTCCCCTGGATGTCCTTCATACATTTACTGTAATTTTACCCTTGATAACTCGAACCATGTTATCGGTGCGTGACAAGTCGGGAAAAAAACCGTGTGCTGAAGTCTGAGACATAATAAGCCTATTTCAAAACAATCGAATTAATTCTTAGTCTTTACTTTTTTTGTCACTCCAGTTCAAATTCAGTGTCCATCCCTGTAAAATCTGTTACGTTATTGCATTCCCTCTCCATCCATTTGCTTATTGCTTATTTCCGGTCATTTGCCTCAAACCTCCCATAACTTGAACTCCTTACAACTCGAACCTTTTTCGATCTACCTTGAAGGCTATAGGGAGTCAACTGTATATATGTATATTTTACTGAGCCAGTAGCAAACAGGTCTGCAAGTCCTATCAGTAATTAATAATTGTTCTGTCTAACTCTTTACACATAATTTGGTGGCATCATTTTTGCACAAGGACTTTCGCCCTATAAAATGGCAAACTCCCCAAGGTTTTCTTCTGTAAGGCAGTACTGCATGTATATACTAAATACTGAATTGTTAATTTTTGAGATACACTTTGTTTCGCCACTAACTAGACTAACTGTAGTGTACAAAAAAGGCCAACCGAACTGAACGAGTCCGGTTTTCTCTATCGATCGGTACTGTTATCAATCTGTTAACCATGCTCTCCTTCCCCTAGCACATGATACTATTCTATTTGCTTCACTTTTTAACACTATTTTAATATTTGATTTTTTTTATCTTTTATTTGTGTCACCAATTAGTACCATGCGCTAGAGATTCTTGAGACGTTTATAAAGTTCAGTACTACTACCACTACATAGTTAATTAAAGTGGATGGTTGGGAAACCCTTTGGTATAGGTTTTTGTTCGGTTTTTTGGACCTGACCGTCCACAACGTTCAATAGCATTCCTATCATTTTGAACTTATTGACCAACAGAAACATTGCATTTATTTATTCAGTAACAATTTGTGAACAAAAAACAACCGATTGTGCACGGTCAGGGAGCTTCCAACATAAACTACAGCACCGTTGTTTTTAACTTTGATCTCAACCAGTCTCCTCTGCTAACTATGGTTAAGTTCATGAAAAGTTCGACGTCTGGATCTGCAGTTAAGTTCATCTGAAAATGAGTTTCGATCGTCCAACACGTTCTATCAGTCTGCTTCAGACGGATAGATTGTCTGACCATCATTTCCGGGACAAACGTCGATCTTCACATGCCACGGACTAAACTAATAAATCACCTTGTATGACAATGTTTATTTAGCCTCGTTCCTTCAGTCCATATTGATACGAAATTTAATGAATAGTTTTTTTTTTCTGTAGTTCTCATATTTCATTGAAATAAGGCATAAGACACATTTCATTAATTAAAAGCGTGTTCCATAAATTTATTTATAACATCTATCTTAACTACTTTACTGATTAAAATTCTTGGGGATAAAAATCAGAGTATATTCGGTGAAAGTCTAGTTGGCCAGTTGCGTACAGAGCCTTTCCACATGACGCCACCACCGCCATGTTGGTGTTTCAAAACAATACATGGTGGCCATAAAAAGGTGTTCAGAACCCGCTCATCTTAGGGCCTGTTTACATGATGGAGGTGGGGGACCCAGGTAGGTGAGGTAATCCGCTAAGGTGGGGTAACCCGCCTGTCCATATAATCTTTCATTTTAGTTTGATCACGTTTACATGTTAAGTGAGGTGACCCGCTACATGTGACCTCACCTATCTGAGGTCTCACACCTCCATGTAAACAGGCCATTATTTAAACCAATGTTGTTACCCAATGCTACAGTATGTGTTTAGGGCACCTGCTAAATTTGGTTGAATATTCAACTCTGTTAAACCACGACCTAGTCCTTCCTTTCTGGGATTCAGGTGGTTCGCAGATTGCTTAGAGAAGCTTTGTTACGAGATCTATGGAAATTCAAACAGTTTTAACCGCCACCAAATTGAGTGTAACATAGAAATATCGACTCAAAACACTAAGCTGTGATTGTCGCATGCAAGGATAACTTCTTCACTTACGAGAAATTCCCTTGTGAATAAGGACGGGCACTAAATAGCTTGTAAACAGGATACAGGGCTAAAAATAGCGAGGAAACAGCAAGGGAAAAACTGAAAGAGGGAGAGTGGGGGAATGAGGTAGACATCCTCGTCTCTGTCCAGCTCCCAAACGGTTTCGCGCGACTTTCCTCGATAAACTTCCCCATTCACTATCTCTAATCTAGTCTTGGAGCCTGGAGCAGGCCGTTAGGGACTTTAAGCAAATCGCTACGATGACTTCTACTACGGTGGCCAGAATATAAAAGTCCAAAAACCACGCAGTGCGCATCCTTGGAAATGACCTTTCGCCGTAGCGCTAAATCCTACAACATGACGACATGTCTTGAGGCGTAGTCGCTACTACGTGAAGAAAAAAGTCGACTTTTTCTCTATGTTTTACAATCACTGGTCTTAAACCCTATCATAGATTGTTTTTCACTGTATCAAAAAAGGTATTTGACACTTCTGGCTTTTCAGTAATTACGTGCTTCCCTGCGTTTTTCCACTTTAAAAAAAATTCTTATCCTTAACCGAGGCCAAACGCTGTGTACGGGTATGTACAAGTCGTATGGCAAATCCAGGTTTTGAGGCTTGTGCGAATCATACAGCATCAACTGAAACGCCTCATCACTGATTAATCCTTGATGATAAGAGAGAAAAATAACATCTCTTGCTTCTCTAAAGGAGGTCATTACCACTTGCTTACAGCGAAATCGATGAGCGAGAAGGACCGTAGTCTTTCTTTGGACGCCGCTTGCATAAAGTTGAAATTTGGCGGGCTACGCTGACGTTCTCTCCCCAGGACTCTGCATTCACGACCGCTGTAGTAGAGATCGCCATAGCGATTTTCTGAATGAGTCGCCAGATGTGGGAGCTCCTAAATAAGCCAAGATGACTGACTTTGTTATATGCTTCCAAGTTAAGCGTTATGCCGCAGTGTCAAGATTTAGAGTACGCATGGTTGGTTTGTCATCTTGAAACATTGATGTCTTTGCAAACTGTCCGTGACGAACTCCAGATGTATTTCCCTTTTTGTTTCCGCTATTATTACGGCTGCTTTGTTTTTTAAGCCTTTGACTAAAACTGCCGTCCCCAATGAATTCAGTTAGCTCGGTGATGGATTGTTTTAAGTTTCTTTTGAAGTTTTTCTTGAACAGAACGTAAGTGAATGGATCTAAAAGGAAATTAGCAACCACAAGTTTGAGGGAGAGGCTGTCAAGGCCGTTGCTAGGATACACCCGAAATACATTACAGAACAGACGAATCTGAAAATTAAAGAATAAAAAAGAATTAAAAGAATAATAACGAAAAACAAATAAGTTAAATAATAAACGACTCGCGCCCTGGGCCTACAGTTGAACTGGTGAGGAGATCGTAGGAATGGACCAGACTGCGTCCACAACGCTGCTTTTAATCCTCTGAAGAAGAGCATGCACCCAAGAAACGTTGATGTTTACGAAGCATGTTTCAGCGCATATTTAAACAAAACTTTTAGGTTTCTGTCAAAAATGCCTGGCCAAGACCGTATATGATACTAAAAAACCCTTCACTATTTTTGCATTTTTTCGGCGTTGAGTTAAAAATAATGCCCTTGGGTTGCAAAGAAAAAAAAACGGCATCCATGTGAATGCAATCAAAGTGGCCGTGAATAGAACCGGTCGCTTACGAGAATGAGCTAGCGTAAGCGACAGCAAGGTAAAACAATAGAGAGTGGTCGCTTAAGAGGGCTTCAGAGACTCATTAATAATTCATAAAAAAGAAAAAAAGGAATTACTGTTAAATGAGAGCCGTTATAGCTGATATGGACACGGTCAAACTTTACGCCCAATTTTTTAGACCATTAGCGCAGTATATGCAGTTTCAGTAAAGTGTTGATTTATCTGAATAACACTCTGAGTGGTCGCTTACGCTAAGGCGTAAAAACGAAGAAAAAGTCCAGTTAGGCAACCCTAAAAGTGGTCGCGGTCGATAACGGGAGCGGTTGCTAACGAAAGCTTTTGATTACAAAGTTTAAGTCACAGTTCAAACGGGGTTTCACAAAGGTGGTCGCAACTAGAGCTGGTCACCTACGAGAGTGGTCGCAAGGGCGGCTTAGACCGTAATCTGTCACTGCCATCTTTTTGTGTCACGTCAGAGTGCTCCAGGTTCTTTTTGAAGTAGTATGACAGCCAATTAAAACTTGCTGCAACTGGGCCGGGTTGTTCAAGGCTTTGTTAAGATAACCCAGGGTTTGGCGAAATTTGGAATTCAGATGTGAAAGCTTCAAAAGCAAACTCAGTCTACCGGTAATTGTTAATAGGTCTACCTTTTGATGCTCTAAAAATAGAGAAAATGCGTTTGAACAAAAGAAACACGGATTTAGCTTTTTCCCCTGGGTTGGCGCTAATGAGCCCTCGAACAACTGGAACAAGGAAAGCGGTCATCAAATTGAAATCAACCGACGACATGTAGGCGCTGCTAGTTTGAAGGGTAAGCAGTTCATCTTTTGCAGAATAAACCGATCAATTTTGCTCGCAAAGCGGCAAACCAGATCCTTGAGTCTGAAGCGTGTTCGTAGTCGAATACCACTTTATAATTATATCACCAGTCTTGAAAGTGGTCTTCTGGAAACTCGCCATCATCGTTAATTTCAAGAAGAATCTTGAAGAGGCAAATAATTTAATCGAAATTACCGAATTATTTTAAACCTGATCTAATTAGAATCCAGTTAGATAAGTTTACTTGAAAATAAATCAAGATTTCTGCTTGACGCAGAAATTTGTTCACTGGAACACATTTTGATGAGCTATTCGCAAATTGTATGACCTATAACCCACGTCAGTCCGTATATCAGGAAACCAGACTTGATTTCAGAGTTCAGCGTAGCCTGCTAACATGCCATGTCTCTTGCACGAGGGAGGGCGCTCTTCTTCTCTAGTCTCAAGATAAATAAATAAATAAATAAATAAATAAATAAATAAATAGATAAATAAATATAAACGCTTTTTGGTATAAATTAAAGTATAAATGCACCTTTGCTTACCGTCACTGGTAACCAAGTAACGAGAAAAACAACGGAAACGAGAGCCACAAACTTTGCCATGCGCTCCTCCAGTCGGAAGGCACCTCGCCGCCTGTGGCGCCTCGCATTCTCTCCCCACGGCAAAACTGCTGACATTTGCCTCCTGATTCTTATAACAATGACGAACACAAAGATGTTTGAAGCAGTCATAAGAAAGATAAGAAGGGCTCCACTCGTTCCTAAGGCAAGGATATAAACTGTGCCTGATAAATCCTCGGGAAACCAATCGAACTGACAGACGAAACGGGAGCTTTTGCTTAACATGTATCGTCCAACCCCAGCGAAGGGAAGAGCTGATAATGTTACACAGAATAGCGTGATAAATATACAAAAAGCCCGAGCAAGGCACGGTGTGGCATGCTGTTTGTAGAAAAACGGTTTGTGAAGCGACACTGCGCGCTCTAAAGACATAAAAGTTACAACGGCGCCTGAAGAAATTCCAAATGCTGTCGAGAAGAATCCCTGTTAAAAAAAGTTGAAATTATCTTAGATTTGAAGCATGAGTATTCTAGTAAAGAAATTTTGCTTTAAACAGAGGCTGGGGAATACGAGGAAGGAAACAAACGAAGAGGGGCCTTTGTAGACTGAAAGTAGTCTTATTTTTCTATGCAAAGTTACTACACGCGAAACCTATTAGTGTAAGCACTCAAGTCGAGATAAACGAGGACGTAAGCCCGAGAAAAAAAAATGACGTCTTTTGTCGTCTCGTCCCAATCCCTTATTACAGAGGTTAAGCGTCACGTTTACGTCCAACGGCAAACGCGAAGTTTTACCTCGTGGCCCATTTTACTTGTCGTTTACTGTTAATTATTTCTACGCATGAATTAGTGTTTCAGGCAATTTTTTATTTTCAGAAATTCTCAATTTGAATCTGACGTTTGCCGTTTGTCGTATACGTGAAGCTTAAACTTTCTATTGTGGCTTAACGTCGAGGTTCGTAATTAATCAAGCTGGCTGCTGAGATAAGAACTTATAATTATTTTATTATCATTGAGCATTTTGTATGCATATTCTCAATACTACTGACAAACCTGTAAGGTACACTGGGGAGAATACATGATCCATTCTGGTCCTTGGACATAGCCGTGGAAAACAAGAACTGCCGTTGAAAAAGCGCCAATGAAATCCACCCAAACCAGTGCACTAACCAATACGGAAGGAGGGTTTTTACCAAGGAAGAAATCTTTTCCCAGGACTAAAAGCGTCAAACTGCATCCAATGAGAGCGCTCCCGAGTAACACCACTCCAATTATTAAATTTGCCGTGTCTGTTTGTATTTTTTCAGCTGAGGAGTTTGTGTGCTGTGTGTTTTGAGTGGCGTTTAGTACGGCCATTTTTCTTAGTTCATATTTATCTTTTGTCGGCAGAAATAGAAAACGCTAACTCCACTAAAAAATTTCTTAGAACAACTTCGATAGATCGATGAAGAAGAACTTGAATCTTGGCTCGGTCTATAACAGGTCTCGTTTTGCACCACAAAGCTGGCAATAAATCATGAATAATAAAAAAGAAAACGTCAAAAAACAGTCAATTTAACGATTTTTTTTCAGTCATCAAGTTCTACTGATGAACGGTGCTGAAAAGTGCTTTAAAGGTTTTCTTTCGTTTCTATGTGAAGAAAATTTGAATTTTATTTTTTCTCCGTGATAGTTTCATGATAAAAGAGTCATTTCAGCGCCTTGCGGTTTGATTCTTACTGATCCTTAAATATTCTTGCTGAGATATATAATGAGAGGAAGTAGAAGAAATTCCATGATATCGACTCTTTCATAATCTTGGGAAAGGCCACCTCCGCCCCCCTCAATTGGAGAGCGAGAAGTAAATTGGTCCCGGGCCAAGGTTCACAAAACTCAAGACTGTTTTAAAAGAAGTAAAAGTATGAGCAATCATCACTTTTCGGCGGCTTCAGTTGGCGTAAACGTTGAAATTATGTTCTAAATTGATTAAATACGCACTCACAAGAAGTTGCCAAGTTAAATCAACGAGGAAGTATAGCAATGAAAGTCTAAAATTATTACAAACCTTGTTTTGATGGAACTTTCCACTAAAAAGACACTTTCACTTAAGGGAACTTGCTCGGCTTCGTTGTCCGAGACTCAATTAAAATGCGGATTCCACGGCCAAACACACATACAACTGATGCATATTAGTTTCCAAGAGTAAATTTGAGATGCATTTACACTCATAGCAGCTGCATTAACTCAAACACCCAATCATTTCAAGCGCGTAATACAGGTACCATGAAAGCTTGTCACTGAGTAATATTAACTGATACATACAGTACAGTCCGTGAGCATGGTCAATTCTTCTATTGAGGGAAGGAACTAGTAGAAATTTGTTAACGGGAATACAGTTGTATTGGCCTAAAAAGAAAACCAGCTCAGAAACAACCTAATGATTCCACAGGAGCTGATTTATGTTGGTCCTACTAAATGGGTCATCATGAGACGGTTTAGTTGAATCAACACCCAAACGTAAAAACCAACACATTACTATTCAAGGTCTTACAAAAAGGCTTTTTTGGAAAAAATAATTATACTGTCAGAATATCTTAAGACAATAAGACTTTTCAGTCGTCTAACGAGGATCCGGCTGTTAATCAACTGCATATTCGAGGGCTAAATTAAAAACGTCATCTTTGAAAACATGAGGACCAAGTTTGTTTAATCTTGACACCTCATGTTCCTTAGGGTTTATAAGAAGGCAAAATGAAAAACAGAACTGAATGACACATCAACGCAGTCAGCCCAAATCATTTCTAGCAAATTTAATAGAAATAGCAAGAAATCACATTGCAACTTCAGCAACTTTCAATTAAACTTTTTTTGGTGTCTTGATGATTTTTCTTTCTTCGATGAATGATTTGTGTGAAATAATTACTTTGGATTGCAGAGTTTTCTTAGACATTTGTCTCGGGACACTTAAGTAAATGAGTTCAAAATATAATTGAAAAGTCAAAACGAACGGTTAAAATAGGGAGAAGTGTGATGTCACGTTACCATGGTAGCAAATTTCTGGATCACAACCGAATAAGGAGTTTAAGCAAAAACGACGGTCACGGCAACTAGAACAGTTAAAAAGCAATGAGTTTATATTGGCAAAACAACAACTTTGCACATGCATCAGACTTTTTTGTACATTTCGTAGCCGCCGTTGCACGACTGCAACTTGAAACTTCCTAATTTCACGCGCTTGCTTTATGGAGTAGGTAAACAAAACTCAAAAGTTTTCTTTTTCTTTTTCTAAACTTAAATATGGTCCTTTCGGATTCAACCCCAGAAAATTTCGCCAACATTATTTACAGTATTTTTCCATGAGTCCGCTCAAGTAAGAAACTGAGCACAAGTCGAACACTGACAAAGATTATTTTTCAAACATGCAAATTACTTTAGATGATAAGACAAAGAGATTGCGTTAATTTTTCCAGTGAGCGACGGCTTACTACTGTTTAGTTTTTGTTACATAGGGGGTGGTAAAAGGGAGGTTCGCAAGTTCCTCTTCAATCTAGGAGTCTGAGGGCGTGCATCCCAGATAATTTGCAACACCTAGATCTCAGAAATGCAATTTCTAACTTTCTGGATTTAGAATAAAGTTGTGTTCATGACAATTTTCATTGTAATAAAGCGGTTACTCTTCTCAGTAGGAATGGCAGTTAAAGATCAAGGGCAGTAGTCTGTGTTCAGTTTCGTCTTTATGAAATTTTGAAGTGATGAAAACTCTCCGGAGCATGAGCCCCCGCGTCAGAAGGCATTTATAATAGATTGCAGTTATACTAGGTTGTGATCGGTATGTTCCAAATTAAAACCCGGAGCACACCGGAACACCACGTAAAACCTGGAAATACACAGGTAAATTGAACAGAACAAAGATATACGGATATTTGTTAGTTGTTCTTTCGTTTTGTGTGATTAATTTAACTTTTTTTTAGGTTTTTCGGGGTGTTCAGGATTTCAGGGCGGAAAAACGTAATGAGCATGCGTGAACTTTTTTGCCCAGATTCCCTGGCCGGGTTTGAAAAAATGGCGGGATTTGAAATATTTTATTGCCTAAAAATAAAATGTTTCCACTCATAACCTGGAAAGAACAGGCAATTTGTCTTCAAAAGTTGCAAGCTGTGGTTATAATCTTGTCGTTACTTAATTTTCTCGAAGAATACGTCATAGTAAAACGGACTTTAACGACATTAATTTCCATGCGTTGTACTGGAAATGTACATGCGTAGGTCCGATTTTAGTCAAGCTGCATTCACAAAATGTGTTCATATAAGGAGGTTCCTGGATATATAAGGTCCGAAGCTCCACTGTGGACACAAAAGCAACATATCTTTGGACAGTGATTTGCCCCAAAAAATTAACGCTTGCCCACAATGTGTTTGAAGTCACTGAACTTTGTTGCACTCGAGCTGATATTTTAAAACCCTTGCTCGATCGGACACTCGTAGTTTCGCAGATCACTAAAATATAAACAAGATCCTCAATGTAGAAGTTATTGTGTTGATATGTGGGCAGAAAAAAGGTCAATCTTTATCTAGTAAAATCTTCCCGAAAATCGGTTTCAAAGCAACTATAGTTTTTTTAAACTTGCTCGTTTCGCGCAGATATATAAATTTTGCTTTGTGTTGTCAAGTTGAACACGCATACTATCTGTCAAAAACCTACGCGTAAGTAGGATTTCCTTCAAACAAAGTTAAAGTTACATTATTTCAAAAACTTCTTGCTGACAATGAAGAAATGAATTTTCTGTACGAAAACAACCTACCTAAAGATCTTAAAAGCAAAAGATCAGTTGCAACTTGGCAGCCAAGCCATGATTCACGATCACCATGTAGCTATTTTACGCTTAACTGGTCCATGCAGGGGTCTTCGTTTAAGCAAATTAAACTCAGCCGATCATTAGAAAACAGCTGAGAAAATACAGAAAATTGCACATAAGGGTTTGTTTTGCTCGCCTCAGTCAAATCCAGCTGCAGCAATTGTTTACGGGAAAAGAGTCAATTGTTTTGAAGTCACTGCCGGCAGTTGTCGTTCTCTACTTCACAGCGAGTGAAATAAAAGGACAATTTGCGTACAGAAAGTTATTCTTATAAAGAACAGAAACTTTCACAGTGCACTGGAAAACAAAACTATGTAATAAAAAATGAAAAAAACTCTGACTATTATTACTTGAGCAACAGAAAAATGATGCTGAGTACGCTTGCTGGCCTTCTACTTCCGAGAAAGTTTAATAAGCGCACAAGTTTGTTCACTCTGATGCGTTATAACAGCAATATGGTTCTTTGACTGAAGACAAAGATAAAGCTGGTTCTGCAAAGGTAATAAATCTGGGCATTTAAAAAAAGTAACCGTAACTACTAATAACAGAATACAAGCGGGTTTTAATTTAACCCGGCGAAATCAACTCATAAATTAATCGGATGCACAATCAGAAAAAATACTCGCCTCTTTAAAAACAGTGTTCAAAACCTTTTATTCCACCTCAGACTGACAGAATGATCCGTTTTTCCTTTAACATTGGTTGTTCTGAATCCAAGGTAATTTTCAAGCGACGCAAAAAAAAGCAAACATGTCAAATAAAAAGGCTTTACAGGGAGCAAATGTTCGCACCTCGTGCATTTCACTCAGAACTCCAGCAACAAACAAACACAGTCAACACTGTCAACACCAGAAAAGCCCGTCTTGAGCCTGCGATAAAGGGATGCGCAGAAGCTTGCGCAGAACGTTTTTCCGCCCTGAAGTTCAGGATTTTCCTTTGCTTAATTTCTATACATTTCCCCTACTCCAGACACCCCCCTTCCCATGCGCATGCCACTACCAACTAATTAACGTCTCCAGTGGTCGGTCCCTTGACATACTTTTAGAACATGAATATTAGGGGCCAACCATTTTATTGCTGAGAGGACTGAGGGGGCCGGGTTGTTGGGTGACTGGGTGTACGCATGAGTTTTTTTGAACACCCTCATTCACCATGTTTTTTTTTTCATTATATTGGAGTGTGTGTTCAAATGATATTTTTTTTCTCCCTCCAACACTTTGCAAGTTTTTTGTGGATGGGGTTGAAAAAGAAGGCTTTCCTTTATAAATCTAATAATACGAAGGCGACTATAAGCGAGATTTTATCTAGAGGGACGCCAGAGGCATGCTTCCACGGAAAACGGTGAAAGTTAGAATCACCGCGTAAATTTCTACCAATTCTCACTGAGACTGATTTTGTCCATTTTTTATCACCAATCAGCTAGTTTTCTGCAAAAAACGTGCATGTAACGAAGGAAATTGTGTTTGCTTTTAACATAAAGATTAGAAGACTATCATAAAATATGCAAAACAAAACAAAAAACGGTGGAATTATTGGTGGGGCCACAGCCCAGAGGCGTCGCGGTCCCGACCGAGATTGGTTACCACGGGTGTTGTAAATTTAAAGAAAAAGCCATTTGAGAGGAAAAGATCCTTCTGCTGTGAATTTTTCTTAGCCGGAACGCAAGTACAAATACAAAATCTATTTATCATAACAGTTGGGAAATAAAGTTCATGCTGTCAACCCTGGGAGGACTAGGGAGCATCTCAAGCAGATTTTTTTTTTCAGCCCACTGAACGTGCGTGAATTTTTTTGGACAGATGAGTTATGCAGGATTCCTTTCTTACCTATATGCACTTCCAGGTTATACAGTGTACATGTATATTTTTTTTCCAAAATCAACCAGCCCCTCACCCCATCTCGCCCCGCCCGCCCTAGAAATGGTCCGCCTGACAAACTGCGGAATTTCCCACGTCTCATATTTCCTTCGTCAAGCAACATGTGCTCCACGTTCCAATCACTGGTAATAGTTCATGTCAGATGCATGTTCTTTGTATATAGAATTTTGTCAATTATGCTGGAGTGATGCAAACAGGTAAGTGGGCTTTACCGAAAATTCGAGGACTTTGAGGAATGAGATTCTCTGATATCTCAGGTCACTGCAGTATTCCGATCTGTATCGTACTGCCAGATTGGTGATTACAAAGATTACCAGTAAATTAACTTTCCAATGTTTGTCTCAGTAAGTGTATTCAAACTTATTTTCTTATCGAAGGCAAGAGGCTATTATGGCTCTTGTCGAGGGCTACTGGAGTCTAAATGCGAATGAAATGTTGCAATGGAAACCAAACACTAAGTTTTTTCTGGGTGAAAAATTGTGAACCAACGCAGTAAGACAAGAGCGAGCAAAAGGAGGTAAAATGGAGAAACCCGTCAAATCACACGTACACATTGTCGTCTAGCGCGCTCACTGTACTTTTGGCGGGCCACAAAAAAGCTTTTAGCATGACAAACAGGAAGAATAGTTCTTTCAAAGAATCCTTTCACAGCCGCTAAATATGTATGCCCTTGATGCTATAACCTTCTGAAATGTGGTAAAATTCTCGGTGTCACCAAAGCACGAAACATTACTTTCTTTGCACGGGTGTAAGAGCCAGAAAGAAAGCCTAGATCAAGATAAAATAAAGCTTGAAAGAACCTTTGAGAATTGTGCAACAAATCTTGTAAAGATGAACTATAGATTAGCTTCCGTTTTTTCATACGAGCGTTTTGGAAATGCCCTTATTTGCATAATTTCCATCGGGCCTTCGACCAGGCATGACCAGGTTGAGGCTGATTCTCAGCTTTCCTATTTTTCGCAAAAACGGAGCTTCGCTGGAACATTTAAATATTGTTTTTGAAAATAGTATTCCAAAGGGGTTATTTTGGTAAAATAAAAAAATTCGAATTTTCTGACCTGGCGCCGGATTCCCGATATTTACAGACAACGGCTCTTAAGCAGGTTTTCAGGCTTTTTCGTAGCCTCCGAACGGTAGACGTTTCTCCTCGCTCATCGCCGCTGAGGGACGTTTAGCGAGGAGAAACGTCTGCTGTCCGCAGGCTAGCCTTTTCGTAGTGAAACAACTAATTTAAGGACAAAGCAAGAACTCCACCGCTGGCAGTTTATTCCAATAACTCAGTGTACCGAAGTTGACATGATAACTGATCATCAGGAGGAAAATCCAATCACAGACAATCGTGGTGAACTAGAAAGCTACTTAAAACAGTCAAATTCAAATTTCTAATCAAAACTGTAGAGGACATTGTAAAATAAGCGCTGTTCTGATTTTCTAATCTTTAAGTTTGCACTTTCCACAAGATGCACTGTCAGCAAATTTAAATCTTGTCATGCTTTTGATAAGCCCTACATGATAACGAAAAGAAAATTTCAGTGACATCTTCATGCCCATTGGTCAATGTCACCCAATGACATATCTTTCATTTTCTGGATCTCAGTAAAACTAAAGTCAACATGTCCGGATAACAGACAGCTGTTGGTGAGCGATTCACAGATGTCACTAGCAATTGCCTTCAAAGGAACCATCATGGCTTCAATGTCGGGTAACTCGCCATTTGCTTCCTTCGCCATCATTTCTGTTCGTAATGTTGTGGTATCCACCAATGTGAAGAAACTTTTGACGGAGCCACTCAAGCTTGCTGATTGTTCCTTTCTTTGCTTTATCTCTTGTATGCGTCTCTCAATCATTTTCAGCTCCTCTGATTTCTCTCTCTGTTGTTTTTCTAACCCTTCCAGGTCCGATTTTACTTTGCGAAGATCTCTTTGTTTGCCTTCTAGCCTTTTTTCTGCGCGTCTCTTGGCATCCCGGGCTGTATCAACTGCTTTTCTAGCCTGCTGGATATCAGCATATGCAACAGTACCACCAACACCGGCGCCAATTACTGCTCCAGCGGGTCCGCCAACAACCAATCCAATGAGGGTACCTCCTACAGCTTTTAGTGCGCTTTTCTTTTTAGCCTCTTCAAGCTGATCTTCCTTTTTCTGTGCAAAAGAAATGGCTTCATTAAGGTTAACACTTTCCCTTTCAGCTTGCTTTTCTGCTTCAAGAACATCTTGTTGTAGAGTGTTTCCCTTTTCTCGTAGTTGTTTCAAGGTTACCCCAATTTCTGTAAGCTGGTCATTGGCTTTTTTTTCGTCAACCAAGGTAACTTGAAGGTCTTTGTCAAACGCATCATTTATCTTGTCTAACTCTGACTGAGCAGGAACAAAGGCTTCATAAGCTTTGTTGACAAGATCATGCATCATTCTTTGGCTAGCTGCACTGATATTATGTGGAGCGTTATCTGCCATCTGTAAAAATTGTTTCAAGAAGTTAAGACCGCTTGTAAAGTGTGTAGAGACTTCTTTTGACTCACTTGGCCAACCTGTATTAGGAAAATCAGCCCAAACTATATCAGCTTAATCCATTTACTGAGTTTACAATCCCTCAAGAGATCACAGTTCTGTTAATGCCCAATTATATTAACACGGTACACCAAGAATTCACTCTTCTTATTCACCACCGGCAATATCAGACAGGATGAGTTTAAGTCATGAGGTACAAGCCTCAATTATTTTGTACCCGAACGGTTGATAGGTTCATTGGTCCGAAAGCCTAGCAAATGAGGTAGTTGGTGATTAGTGGACAACTGAAAAACTGTCGACTAACACAAGGGCATTAAGATAGATATTAACGAATGTAAATGGCAATGAATGGTAACCCGATCGAGGATACTAATACCATGATGTTGAGAAATGCCATTGGTGACCTAAAGAATGCTTATGCAAAAGGTAAAAGATACAAAATACAGATGAAGTGTTCGAGATGATTTTTCGGTGTAGGAGAAAAAAGCGCTGGATGATCCTGCAAATCAAAGGCGAAATAAATGAAGCCTGGCTAAGAAACGAGAGAGGAGAAAGTGCTACAAAAAGAAGAAACAAAGAAAGGTATGTTAGAACTCTGTTCAAAGAGAAGATCAGAAGCGCTAAGCAAGGAAGGTGGACCAAAATATCAACGTCAAATGGAAACCACAGAAATAGTCTTTTACAAGTTCGAGAAAAGATATAAAATAATCATCACCCTTCAAAACGGCCTTTTCAAACTACATATGCACGCGAAGTTTTGAATACTGCACTAGGGGAACTAGAATTGCTGGTTCCATGAACAAAATCTGGCGTCGGCCACACGGGCTTTGCACATTGCATGATAATGATGTTGCGGAAAAAGTCGTGAGTATTTGATTGCTTAGGTATTAACAGAGAGGGCATTCAGATATAACGTTTTGGAGATTTTACCCATTCTTTCGTAGGTTAGGTTACTATCATGGCAATTTTTTTAAATTTTACAATCAGAATTCATCTGAAAAAACCAAGGGAGCCCACCTTATGTAACTTTTGTTACTTGTTACTGACCTGGATCCAGTCACGCCACTCACCGTAAAACAAGCATGCCATATTTGATTTTTCTACGTCACTTTCTGAACCAGCTGAAGTCATGTCTACAGAAGAGGAAAATCACCGTAAGGTAGACGATAACAAAAATTCCCCGACAATTAAATCTGTTAAATTCTGTGCTGTTGTATTCCTTTTTCACAGGTACCTCTAAAAAGCCTTTTTAAAGCAAAGTATGAGTCTTTTAAGACTTAAGGCATTTAAAAATGCCTTTTTGACTAGAACGCGAGAATGAAAAACTGCGTAAATCGACCTGAGTCAGAACGTAGGTGATCTTGTGTTTCCTGCTTTTATCTCACCTATTGTATGTTGTATATGTAAAAACCTTCAGTATGAATTGGTATATTTCAAAGAGCTACACAAAGACCAAGGATACAATTGACCGACAACGTACAAAGCGGGGGCGGCTCTGGTGTCAACTATTACTAGTAAATAACCCTTGAATACAGACTTGTCATAACTTTAGGCGAAATAATCATTTTTTTCCCGGAAATTATAGCTGGAGATTTGTATTTTTGGAGGTCCGCAAACTGAAAAGCCTGTTATCAATAAACATATATTTCATGGCGGATGACCCAAAAAATGCACAGAATTCACTCGAATATATTGGCATTAAGTGTAAAATAAAATAATGCGTCTGCGTTCATAACGCCTGCACTCTATAGTTGTGTTTAATAATTAGCACAACGCAACAAGCCGGGCAGTAACTTGTAATGTGGAAGCCCAAGAGGTTTCTTTTCCAGTCTTACCTAATTTAGCGACAGCCAGGCGCTAAGCTAAGCTTTTATAATTTGTCAAACCGGAACACCGTTAGTCCGTTAGGTTTACTCATCTGAGGTATTTTGAGAACGGAGCTCTGGAGTCCGGGTACAAGTCGAGGCAGTACTCCAGAGAATCGCAGGCAAACGTAGTTTGTTAATAATAGTGTTAAACCTCCGAATTGTGATCATGTTGGAGAACTTTTTTTTAATTATTAAAATCAATTAATATGCCTTTAAATGGCAACAGACTACTCTAGCAGACTCGCAGCTCAAGTCAACTACGATTTAATGATCATGGCTATTCTCAGAAAACGGCTTTGAAATAAGTAATTTTGTCAGAGTTAAGACGCAGTTGTCTGAATATTTTAAAGAAACTGCAACCGGCACTTATTTGTTATGATTGATAGCAAATAGATACGTTATGTTGTCGACTGATTAAGGAAACATTTGTTGTATTACGTCGAAATCAGCAACGGTTGTCACTCCAGGAGTCACTGGCAGTGTTGCTTCTCAATCATGAAAAACGTTGCTACCCGAAAGAGCTTATGATTATGTATGATTTATCAAGCTCTCCAACACAAAGTAAATATCCACTTGTGTTTAAAAAAAAGTAGCGGAAGAGCTTTGAATGCGCTTTCTTACGATACATGAATTTCGTTAGTAAGAAAAGTTGAGTTGGTCGGTGTAAACTCGAGACAAAATACAGACTTCTAAACTCCCGATGAAGTTCTTTCAGCTTGTTCCCCCGGCGAATTGTGTCGGCGTGTAAAGTTCATTCGTCGTCTTCCTCATAATTTCGCGTCTTTGGACAAAGTAAATTTGAATGATGAAATAAAAATCATGTGCAAAATCAGATAAAGTTAATTTCTCAGCCACCACATAACATGAACACTTGTTCATAACACCGTCTAGTCAATATATGCGCCCGAAATTTCGTAGACAGCAAGATCAATGATTAAGTTGAATATAGTTCGTCACAAACCTTTGACAGAATGATCTACTTGAACAACTCCTCTCTTTCTTCGATAACTCACTCAGCTTGTGTCGGAAACAGTTAGTTGAAATAAACTGGCAAGGCCTCTCTCTAATCTGTGTTCATTTTAAAATCACCCCACCTTCAAAAGTGACCAATCTCATTCAAACCTTAAACATGATTGGTGTGGCTGACGAATCAGTGACATTGAAAAATATGGTCTGATGTTAAAAGCTTGTTGTTACAATTGAATGTGTTAGCAATTTGACTTTCTGCTTATAGCAAACCAATCATATTCAGGCTTTTAAAAAGACTTTTTTGGCCTATATTTCCAATTTTGATTGGTTGGTAATAAAATGTCACGTGGCTGGGATGGTCGCAGAGGGGCATTATCAGTGCCCCAAGACTAAGACCAAATCATTTGAGAATTTCAAAGTTAACGACGGAAGAGTGGAAATTATCTCAAGCACCAGTTTTTTTTCACAGGTTTGTGCTGTTCGCTTAGTTAGTGTTTTTCGGCTGGCATTCGCTCTTCTGTAGCGGTGAAAGTTTTATTAATAGCTAGTACTCTCCAACGTTGCAGTCAGTTTCTTTTTTTGTTAATTGACCTAAAACGTAGGGAAGTGCTTTTCAGTTACGCCACGAAATGAACAAAATAACCTCTTTTGATCAGGTTGCATCAGACTGAAGTTCCATAAGCAAACTTCAGTTAATTTTAGATTACATGACATAGTCTTTCGTGCTTTAGGCATAAAATCACCCACGGCTTGTTTTCATTATCTGCATGGATGTATACCCAAAATGCTTGCCTGCTAAACAAAACTGACACTTAATACATTGCATTTACAACTAGTCGTAGGTTGCTCCTTGATCTTCCTTAGTCGATTGGCAAAGTCAGCATTCTTAAATTCAACAAGCAAAAATTACTTGTCTTAGAAGGTGTTATTTGCATCGACGATTAGCATTTCGTTATCAGTTCCGAGAAATAGGAAAAGAGATATTCGACATAGTAGGAAAGAACTGAACTGGATGGATTTGATTTGAATTTATAATGCTTTGCCGACTATATATAGTCAGCATTATGTTCTCCATTTTAATGGTATTTTGTGGAAATTAACTGTGGTTGTGGGTTCCCGAGACAAAGATTGTTGCCCTCTGAATCGAAGGAGCTTAGATCAAAAACAGAAACCATGTAAAGGCACAAAATGTTTGGGTTTTACGCTGAGGTGCAACAGTGGATAGTCGTAGATGTATTAGATACATTTTAAAACCCTTAAATCATGACTTGATTGCTAATTCTAAAACTGAAAACAAGCGAGGGACATTGGAATGTGTCAGTCAGTTGATTTTATCGCGAAACAAGAGTCACTGAATTTATCATACCAGTTTTGCCCCTGGGTCGTTAATAATGTTGCCCTCTGAATCAAAGGAGCTTAGATCAAAAACAGAAACCATGTAAAGGCACAAAATGTTTGGGTTTTACGCTGAGGTGCAACAGTGGATAGTCGTAGATGTATTAGATACATTTTAAAACCCTTAAATCATGACTTGATTGCTAATTCTAAAACTGAAAACAAGCGAGGGACATTGGAATGTGTCAGTCAGTTGATTTTATCGCGAAACAAGAGTCACTGAATTTATCATACCAGTTTTGCCCCTGGGTCGTTAATAATGTTGCCCTCTGAATCAAAGGAGCTTAGATCAAAAACAGAAACCATGTAAAGGCACAAAATGTTTGGGTTTTACGCTGAGGTGCAACAGTGGATAGTCGTAGATGTATTAGATACATTTTAAAACCCTTAAATCATGACTTGATTGCTAATTCTAAAACTGAAAACAAGCGAGGGACATTGGAATGTGTCAGTCGGTTGATTTTATCGCGAAACAAGAGTCACTGAATTTATCATATCTCGCTTAAACGTCAAAAACCTAAGCTGTAATCAAGGCCTTTTAGTAACGCCACGAAATTAACAAGATTATGTCTTACAGATACGGTAACACCACACATATGTTCTTGCAACGGTAACTCTACAACTTGAGCGTAGCGCCAATAGATTACAAGTAAAGTTATCGAGATCAGCAAACTTTAAAGGGATCTCGTTATTCGTTTAGTCAATAAGTGACTCAGTGTGAAGAAAATTGGGCAACTAGAGCAGCGAGAACAGAAAATACCACTAGGTTCGAAGGCTCGGCCTGGCATTGCATGCCTAAGTAATAGTGAAAATTCATCTGGGTTCGAAGATTAGGAGAGATCGTGTTGCTCGTTAATTGTAACGGTAAGTAACAGGTGAGTCAGTTCTCTGTTGCAAGGGTTTTTGAGATGGGAAGTGTCGATCACAGGGAAGTGGGCAAGACAGTGTGAGAGTGTTTGACACCTTGGCGGACAGAATACACCTGAGATTTCACCTGAGATTAAAGCAACACGTAAGTATCTATAAGAGCTACAACGCCTTACATGGATCGAATTTTTTAACTGGAGGACGCTTACGGAATTTCTTACTTAGAAACCAGCCGATCTTTTCAGAAATTTTGGAGATAAATCGCTCGGAGGAATTGGAGTTAACGGGTTTAATTGGCTATAGGCACGAATGTTTTTATGGTTCTCGGAGATCGAGAGCCCATTATAAAGGAGGTTTGATTCAAAATTCCTTGATTGTCGTTGAGTCCGTTTGCTAACAATTTCCATCCCCCTCTGATCCCAAACTCTTGCGAAATGACTTCCAGCGAGTCCTATCGAATATTGCCAAGATGAACCCTCACAGTCTCCGTCTGATCTGATCGAGTTCGTTTGCCCACAATTTTAATAAGCTTCGGAAATTAGTCACTAGGTTTTTCTTTAGAAATTTGAGAGGGTAACTTAACGGGTATTGGATAGTTCATTCATGGCATTTAAAACTGACGGCATTCAGACGAGACACAATTGACGTATACGCGTAGTATCGTTCATTACAGAACTTTGGATGGGTAAAAAACGTCAGTTCTTGCCTCATAAAGCATGTTTTATCACTCCAGTCCACGTTTTGTCATTCCAGTCTGGTCCATATTTTATCATATGCAAAGTCTAACATCTTTCACGTGCAAACTGCGTGCACTAAGGTGTTTGTAAAGCCCTAAAATTTAATACTGTGGTATAATTAGATTAAGTCGAATTCCTTCACGTACGAACCACAATCGATCGATCTAGTAGGCTTGTTTTCATTATCGAAGGTATGAAGTAAAAGTATTTTCCTGCTAAATCATTTCAAGTTTTTAACATAAACTGACTAGTAATGGTTTGTTCTTTTAACTTTCTGAGGCGAACGGCAAAGTCAGCATTTGTATAAAGTTTAACAGGCAAAATCATTTGTCATGCATCAACTATTAACAGCGGAAACAGTAGTTCCGAGAAATATAAGAGGAGGTGTTCGACTTGTGAACTGTTTTAGATGTTCTAGCAAAATCCCAATGTTTGAAAAAGAATTATTTACCTTTTTATCTTTTTCATTATGTTTTGGCTCGGAATTTATTCAGTATGTAATTAACTCTGCGGCTTTGTAATAATAAAAGCAAGCATTTTCACTTTAACTCCACATCGAGTTTTGTTGCTTCAGATCGATTCAGAAATGACCTTTTTGACGCATTTGGTCTGCTTTGTACTTCTCCACAAGATAAAATTATTTGCGACTGATAGTATAGATAGGAAACGCCTCAATGAAGAGGTTTGCATAATTATCATCAATTATTTGCGTAAAAGCACGGTGTGAACACTGAACTCAGTGGGTGGATGTATTTCCATGTAACCGTTAGCGACTTGTTTTTGTTTGCCTAACCTGGGAAGAGATATTCGACATGGAGTAGGATAGAACTGAACTGAATGGATTTGATTTATTTGCATGATGCTTTTGCCGAAACTGTTTGTTTTTATGTATATAATGTATACAGTAGATGTATTAGATGTATTTTAAAAGAACAATAACAATAACAACAATACAACAACAACAATACCTTTATTCACCTTGTACTTAATTAATTACATACTCACGTGAAAGAGAAAAAAATATATATTTATTTGTACTTAATAAGGCCTGGAGCTGAAATAATCCTAAGATTTTCTGGCCAGTTCTCCAGAATTTAAAGTTTTAGAGAATTGAGATAGAATTTATTTCTAAAGAAGCAGTTTTAAAATACAATGTATTAAGAAAGAAAGTGTATATGCTTAAGTTATGTTAACTATGTTGTTCTGACAGCAAATAAGGTTTCAATTGTTTTTGGAATTGGTATGTGTTTAGTTCTTTAAGAGTTATGGGAATTTTGTCCCAGATGGTACATGCAGCATATCCGATTGTTTGTTTCCCCGTATTAGTTCGCACTTTTTTTACGTAAAGATTCTGTTTCGATGCATATCTGGTATTGTATTTGTGGACATTACTGGCATGTTGAAAATAGTTTGAGAACAGCTTTGGCAGGAGGCCTTTATGCCAGAGGTACGTGAATTTTAGAATCTGAAATCGATAAACATTATGTACCGTAAGAACGTCTAATAAATTTAGTAGGGGAAGTGCACTTTCTGTGTGTTCACCATACGTGGTGGCAAAGAAAATAAGCCTAGCAGAATGGTTTTGCTTAACTTGTATCTTATCAATATGTGTTTTGTATGCACTCCCCCATGCTAATATTGCATAAGAGATATATGGGTATATTAAGCTATAGTAGATTTGTTTCATTTGTAGAAGAGTTAGATAATGTCTCAGCTTAGATATAATACCATTGTTTCGCGCAATTCTTGTACAGATGTATGAGATATGGTGATTGAAAGACATCGTTTCATCAAGCAAGACACCTAGATACTTTATTTTTTGCTTCCTTTGCAGCACATTTATTGTACCGTCTGCACTTTCAATCTTGATACTTACTTGGTCATCTTTTTTCTTTGACGATTTAATGATCATAAAGTTTGTTTTAGTGAAATTAATTGACAATCTATTTACATCACACCATATTTTCACTTTTTTAAGTCCAGAGTTAACTATTTCCTCAAGATCTTTCAGGTTGCGGGCTGAGGCAAAAACGTTTGTATCGTCTGCAAATATTCTAAATGTTAGAGCATTTGAACAGTTTGGTAAATCGTTTATGTAGATTAAAAATAATACCGGGCCTAGGGAACTCCCTTGTGGAATACCGCACGTCATTGTTTGCTTTGACGAAATTGTATTTCCCATCTGTACATATTGCTGTCTATTTGTGAGATAGCTTGCAAAAAGTTGGAGAGGCACGCCGCGTATCCCGTAGCGTTCCATTTTCTTAAGTAAAATTGTGTGGTTCACCGTATCAAACGCCTTGGAAAAGTCCAAAAACACGCCACAGGAATACAAATTGTTATCTATCGCATTACGTAAATTATCAGCAATTTCTGCAATGGCTTGTGAGGTTGAATGTCCCTTTCTAAAGCCGAATTGGAACTCGTATAGGATTTTATGCTTTTCCAAGTAATTAACAAGCTGTTCACAAATGATTTTTTCGAAAATTTGGGTTAGTGCAGAGAGTGTAGAGATAGGTCGATAATTAAAAGGATCCATCTCCTCACCCCCTTTATCTATTGGTGTGACTTTTGAAACTTTAAAAAGTTTAAAAAAAAAAGACCCTTAGCATGACTTGATTGGTAATTCTGAAACTGGAAACAAGCGCTGGCATTGGAAACTGGAGGACGCTTACGGAATTATTTTCGTTAGAGGCCAGTCGATCCGGAAATTTTGAAGATAAATCTCTCGGATGAATTGGAGTTAACGGGTTGAATTGAATATAATCAAGAATGACTATATATTGAATGTTACAACAAATTTTAAAGGATACAGCAAGTTGTTAGGCGAGGAGACCTGAAGAAACCACTAGGCTTATAAAGAGAGGCCACTTCGAAATCACAATATTATCAGAAATAAGGGCTGCTAATTCAGTAACTATTTTAATAGAAACTCCAGCAATTTGCAGACTTTTGTCCGCTTAAAGATAGAAAAGCTTGACAAGTTTTTAATAGATGTAGCAAGACAGTTCCAGATTCTAGGTCCTTGGTAAAGAATTATGAATGTCTTGATGTTCGTAGGACAGGGATGCACTCGATAATTACTGACTGTTCTTGTGTCATGTCTTTGGACTAGACTGTTTGTCAAAAACAGATTGAGGAAGAGTGGAGGCAGCATATTATTGTGGTAGCGAAACATAAATTTAGCAGTGTCGATCGAGTATCGAGCGTATTGACTTGGAAAATATCTAGAATTTCCAATTTGGAGAAAAGAGGAGCAGTATGCGCTCGATAGTCGATAATAGTATCATTGAACAGACTGAAGATGTTCTTAATGGTGGCGACTTTTTAAAATCTTCATACAGAGAAATTTAATCTCGTAAACACAATGATTGCATTCTTTCAAGTACGAACCGTACAAGGGGAAGCATATGATAAAAGATGGACTGGATTGGAGTGATACCACATGGGATGATAAAAGATGCGTGATAACTACGCGTAAGTTACATGTACAACGTTTTGCTTTTTCGAAATTTAAGAGGGTAGCTTGGCGGGTATCGTATAGTTCATTCATGATATTTAAACGGTATTTAGACAAGATACAATAGACCTACGCGTAGTATCGTTCATTATGGAACTTTGGATGGGTAAAAAACTTTCTTGCTTATCACGCGCCTTTTATCACGCATGTTTTGTCAGTCCACGTATTATCCGGTCCATATTTTGTCACTCCAGTCCCGAGTCCAGTCCATACTTTATGATATTCCAAGTCCTACATCTTTCACGTGCAAACTGCGTGCATGAAGGTGTTTTTAAAGCCCTGAAATTTAATAATGTGGTATAATTAGATTAAGTCGAATTCTTTCACGTACGAACCACGAACGACCGCTAATTATATATAACATTTTCCCTTCCCTTTCTGCGCTCTGATGGTAGAAATCAATCGATCGATCCAGAAGGCTTGTTTTCATTTCCAATGGATATGAAATTCAAGTATTTTCCTCGTAAATCATTGCAATTAAGTTCTTAACAAAGGCTGGTTCTTTGAACTTCCTAAGTCAAACGGCAAAGTCAGATTTTGATAAATTTAACATTCAATACATTTGTCATGCATCGACTGATAGTATTCCAAGAAATACAAGCAGAGATATTCGACTGTTTTGGCAAAATCTCAATGTTTGAAAAAGAAGTCTATACGTTTTTTATCCATCTCAATATTTCTTGGAATTTATATTTGTAATTTCATATTTTGCTTCACCCAGGGCCGACTCTGCGGGTTTGTAATCACCGCAAGCAACTGATGTCATTTTTACTCCACATCTAGTCTTGGTGCTTCAGATCGGTTCAGAAAAGGACATTTTTTGTCGCATCTGGTCTGCTTTGTACTTTTCTACAAGATACCATTATTCGCGACTGATAATAATACTATCAGTCTATACTTAATAAGTTTGTACAGATAGCAAAATCCTTATGAAGAGGTATGCATCATTATCATCAATTATTTGCGTAAAATTAAGGCACGTTGAGAACAGTGAATCGAACTCAGGAAATGGATGTAGTTTTGTATGCTGTCCAATTTGTCATGGAACTGACGAATGAGTTAAGTGAGGTCTCTTCTGCAGCCTAAGGCTATTATCAGAAGGAACAAGAAGAAACAGAAAAGAAAAGAGAAATTGCCCTAATAAAAGAAAAGACGGTCCGGGAAGCAGCAGCTAATACGAAGGAACAACAAGAAAAACTCGAAAAACAAGTACGTGAAGCTAAACGAGATTTTGAGAGGGCTATGGATTCTATGCCGAGTGGAATGGAGCTTGTTGGAATGCATGTTGTCGAGACGATAACAAATTTGATTTCCAGCGGTTCTTCATCCGTTCTCCGCAAGTTAGGGTCTCCTTCTGACCCTAATTCGCAGGAGGACTCGTCAGGAACAGGGCAAATGCATACAGTCACCCTTGGAGGAGATCAGTTGAAACAACTGATTATTCAGTTGGTTGAACACCTTAAGTCTGGGGTCCGAGGAAAAGACCCAAGTGGGGCTAGAGAAACCTTATCTGGAAAGCTCCAATCGTTGAGGCTCTGGATGGAGAGTTTAAACAAAGATTTCTCTGCTAAAGAGGACAGCGCCTCAGGTGGGGAACTGGCGGAGCTATTCTCGAAAGGATTGGAGATCTGCAAAAGAGCTGAAAAATTATCCAATGAAATTTCCTCTCAACCGAAAGATATGGAAGCAGTGGCCAAGGAAGCATCAGTCCTAAAAGAAAAGGTTTGCAAGTTTTGCACAAAAATTAAAGCAAATTCAGGAGGAAATCCATTTTACACCAAACCTCCAAGGCAAGTCAAAACAACAACCAGTGCTGCCAATTCCGCCTCTTCTGGTTTGACCAACACAGTTGTTGAAAATGCACGCTTTAAAGTCGCTGAAGCAAGGGGTCTCTTGGAAAAACAGGAGGACCGCTATGACAAAGCATGCGAAGAAATGAAAGAGAGCAACAAAAAGCTAGGTGAAGTATTGCAGGAACTTGCACAATTCAGCCCAGAAAAGATTGCTGATATAGAGGAAATTAGAAAGACGCTGAGGCTTGGTCTTCAAGCCCTTGCCTCACTTCGTGAAAAGTGGCAGAAACTGGTGGAGTTCTTCCAGTTTGTTACTAGTATTATTAAGGCATGTCAGAATGAGAGTATTGCAAGCTTTGTTCAGTACGCTAAGGTAGGCCAAAAGCAAGCATTAACCAACGGCTATGCCGGAACCGATTTCATGAGAGATGTCATCTACGAACAAGTGAATCAAGCAAACACAACTTCGTACGTGGTTTGGTCGATTTCCAACATGTACGTGGAAATATCCCGCAATCACCTGATGGGCCGTTTGGCCAGTCTTAGCCATCTGATCGCATTGGATCCAGAGAAGGATCGACAAAAAATCGAGGTGATGAAGAATGAGCTCTTGGAAGGCAGCAAAGAAGCCCAAGAGGCGATAAAAAGGCTTGTGTGGGAGGCTCAAGATCAGTGTCACGAGAAGGTTGAAAAAAGAATCAAGCAGATTGAGTCCGAGCTGATGAAAGCACTTCCCCCAGAAGATCCATCAAGAATAAAAGAAATACAAGCCACCGTTAAAGAAGCCATCAAAGAGGCAGATGATGAACTTGATGAAGATCAGTTCGCCTGAGGTAATAATTTTTTTATCAAATGTAATTCATGATAAAACTACCTAGTTGTAGTTTGGATTATCGACCCTATCTATCCACGAAACTTCCATTTTGATCGCTCAAGACTTAAGGTCCGTTACCCTTACAGATGAATATTATAATGAGTTGTTTTATGGAAACCTTTGTGCTAGGTGGAGGTTTTTGTCGTTAAAAAGATAGAAGACAAAAGCAAAACAATAAAACAAAAACCAAATTAAATTCTAGGTATTGCGTTCATAACCTGTCAGCTTTTAGTTTTGTAAAGATAGAAGAAAAATGAACAACTATACTTGTTGACACCACCTGAGGGGTGGTGGTGGTGGGGGCTATTTCAATAAAATTCTAAAAGATCTACGACTTGATGTTGATTCCTGGGTACAAATATAACCTTATTTGCTTTCTACTTGTCTATAACTGAAACCATAAAAGCCTAAATATCATCGGTATATTTTTCTCTTATTTAACAAACAAAACCTGAATACAACCTGATTGCGGCCTTATCTCAGCATAGATTAAAAAAGTTCACTTGTTCCCACGTGCTAATTTTTAATAGCGCTCTTCCTTGTACCCCAAGTATATATTCTTAGTTGACTAACTTGACATTTACATTCCACACAGGTGTCAGTTTCCCTAACGGCCGAGCCGTGCTGTGGACCAACATCAAACGAGTAACTTTCTTTAATGTCGGAGTGTGCACACTATTTGTTTACATTTCTATTTACACTTGATTTATTTAGCTCATTACATAGTATTTGCCTTAGAATATTTTTTGATAGGTTAAGCCAATCCGAATCTGGTTTCTTTTAGAGCCTGTTTACAAGGAGAGAGGGTTACCCTTGAACTAGGGTTACCCTAGCAAACGGGCAAAAGATAGCTCTGGTTTAGAAGCAAATTTCACTGGTAGGGCTACCCTATCACCCGGGTCAACTTTACCAGCTTTACTGGAATATGACTGATGTATTTCGTCAGGCGTGACATTCTTTCTAACGGCCAAGATTTGAATAAAACTTGAAGTTCTCTATGAAAAACACGTTTAATCCACGAAAAAGCTGGAAAATATTATCATCGTATGCAAAAAATACCTTTTATTGTTCACATGTTTATCAATCTAGCTCAGAAATTTGATTACTCCGTTCAATTTGTATTGTCAAAATTACCGCATGGTCACGCATTACGGGGGAAAGTTGTCCCGGGTAGGCGAGTTATCCCCAGGAGAGCGTTTACAAGGTAGGTAGGATAACCCTCTTGCTGGGGTAACCCTAACCCTAGCTGAGTGCTACGGTTACCCAAGCGCTACCAAGCGCTAGTGTAACCCTATGGTCTACCTGCTTTGTAAACACGTCGCGCAAAAAATGAAGAAATGTGCGAGTGCCAGGGTAACTCTCTTGCTAGGGTAACCCTATCACCAGGGTTACTCTCCCTCCTCGTAAACAGGGCCTTAGTGTCCTGGCTTATTACGGAGTTTTATGCATTACGATATTGGAGACCTTTATGTTTGAGGACGAAATTTGAAAAATTTAACTCAAGGTTTTATTCGAGTTTTCGAGTAGTCTATAAAAAAGAGAGACACCCCGGAAAGCTTCATTTTCCTTTTTTTTCACTAGATTCGTGAGCACGGTTAACGTTATTTCCATTCAGGAGGTTAAATCCTTTCCCGATTTCAAAATGATCAAACTTCTGATAACTTGTTTCCGTCAACAATGCAATATTTTCCCTAAAACCCGATGAAATGATCACCGCTATCGCGTTTTTATGCCTTGACGCCTTACCTTACTTAGTATATTGAGAAAATCCGTCGTCCTCGTAGGCGTTCTCGTCTTTGAATCTAACGATTTTTTTTTTGTATTAATAGTTGACACTAAACCTTAAGGTTTACTAAAGCAAGGTTCATTAAAATCCCGTTGAAATAGAATTTAGTTTTTAGGAGCACATTTGAATAAACTGAACTATAGGGTACTCTATCACAGTGAGGGCGGAGATATCTCCCGGTGGATACTCCCACATAAAAATGACGGGGATCCTCATCTCCCGTAGCCTCCCTGCAGACGCCCTTTGGGGTTCGTTCGTCACGCATTCATGGGAGAAATGAATGCGTGACAAACGAACCCCAAAGGACGTCTGCGGGGAGGCTACATCTCCTGATAAAGTGGCACCGTTGCTTAGGGTGCTTAAAAAAGAGGTCTATCACAGCTGTCATAGCACCTGTCGGGGAATCAAGTCGAGAAACGGTGGGAACTATTTGTTACTCAAGTGATTTTTTGTTTCCTCTTTGGGGTTAACATGAATTTTAGCCACGTCAATAAAACGGGAATCTGGAATCTTTTAAAACTCTTTTTAGGGGTGGTTTCGAAATTTTCTAACGAGCTCCCCCGGTTTTTTTTAGGGCGTAACTCCAGGGAGATATCCACGGCTAGGCCTAAAATTTAGAATCACAGGTCAGTATGAAAGGAGAGTAATTCCACAAGCTGACGAAAATGAAAGGTAGAGAAATCTGTCTTTCGGTCGGTAAAAAGACTTAAAAGGGCTAACAGATGCTTTTTTTGGCTGTAAAGAAGTCGATAAAACGTTCTCGTTTCGTGATTTATTCATATTTCAAAGACAGTGCATATACAGCTAGTGTTAGAAGGGATGCAAACTTCTAAACTATGTATGTGAAAGGTGTACCATTTGTCAATAGAAGTTATACGAAAGGGGTACCTTTTCTGTAAAAAAAAAAAATGGTATAAAAAAAGGGTAAGGGGTTGGACCGGGGGGGTGGTGGCTCCTCTAATAAATCGAGCGCAAAAATTCCATACTAATGACGTGTCACTACCCAGATCTGGGTGGTGCTTTAGATTAGTCGTCCTGCTTGAGAAATTTGCTTCAACAAATCAGAAGCACACTCCATGGGTCAATTTAATAAAATTTTTACAAGTGTAGTTATTGTTTTCAAACTCCAAAACAAATGCCCACACTTGTAAATTACACATGTAAAAGTTTTATTTAACTGACCCGCTATCTGGGAAGTGACACGTCACCTCTATGGAATTTCTACGCTCGTTTCTCAGACGTCACTTCGCGGGAAAATCCGTCTTGGCGTCAGGAAATGTCGGCTATTTTTTAGACTATATCTTTTACTATAAGAAGCACTTAGGGATACATTTTTCGTATCACTATACATTTCTGGGAAACTGCCCACCTACCCCTCCCATAAGCCAACATTTCGCCCTAGTGAGAAGTAGGTGTTAATGCTGCCTTAGGGAAGGGGGAGGTGGGCAGTTTCCTAGAGATGTATAATGATACAAAAAATGTATCCCTAATTCTTAACTGCACTTTGGAAATGTGCCCCTCCCTATTAACACCAGCTCTTCCCCCAAGACGAGTTAATGAACATTCCCTTATGCAGCTAGTTTTTCAAGGACTTTAGATGATCGCATTAATGCCATCTTAGAGAAAAGTATCCCCCATTTTTAACGGCATTTTAAAAGTTTGCACCTTCCCACTCTAAACACAAATTCCCCCATAGCAAAAATTGATGAGCATCCCTTATACAGTCAGTTTTTCAGACTTAATATGAATATATGCTATCATAAAATTCTAAACGGCAATTTAGGACTGTGCTCCTCCCACCATAAACACCAATCTCACCCCCCCCCCCCCCGCCCCCATGGCAAAAAATGATGAACACACTATTATGCAGCCAGATTTTGACGGACATAAGAAGATCGCATCAAGGCAGTTTCATTGTTAGTTAAAAAATTAGGCTCAAATGGGTGTATTTGGAGGGAGGAGGTCCAGACCGGGGTGCATTACTGCAAAGTTACAACCCTTTTCATTTTGAAAAACTACCCTAACACAGAAGAACACAAGTCATGACAGAGACAGTGAAATTTTTTTAACATTAATAAATGCAAGAATAGGAGAACAAAAATAAGAAAAACAAAAGATAATAGAATATTCCACCAATACCTTACCTATTTAATTCACTCATAAACTTATATTTACCTTGGTCTAATAATGTTAATAATAATCCTCATCTATCTCAGTAAAACGTTGTTCATAAATTATTCTAAATTTCCTTTACAGTTTACATTATTTTAAATTCATAGTACTAACAACACTGTGAGCAAAGTCCCCTGTTGTCTTCTTGAGTGAGGAAGAGAAAAGGAGGCCCTGCCTGAATCGTGTCAAACCTTTAAGGTCGCCGCACCCAAACTTCTGGGCTGGCTTGTTCAAAGCTGGGTTAAGTTAACCCACGGTTAGTGTGAAATTAGAATTCAGATATGAAAGCTTAAAACGAAAATTCAGCTTAACTCTTTTTGCACACACTTGTTAGTTGAATGCTCTAAAAAATTGAGAAAATTATCCTGGGAAATGCTTTTGAACAAAAGAAAAAGAAACCCAGATTGAAATTTAACCCTGGGTTAGCGCTAATTTTATTGGCCTTTGAACAACTGGGTCCTGGACTAGAAATCTTTTTTTTCCTAAATCTTGTGTTCTATCATCTTTTCCAGTGTGAACATCTGTTTACTGATAAACTGATGGTCATAACTGAGCCTGCTGTAGCAAATGCAAATGGCTGTTAGGCCTGGGTTTGAAACTATATCCTAGCAACATGCCGCACATGCTCAACAGAGATCTTACTCGATTCACGCGGAGCCTTTCTCAAGTACACCAAAATCAAGCCAACAAAAGACTCTGCTGACAGACAGAGTCAATCAAATGTAAATCACTTGGACTCAACAATAGAATTACTCGAGTGTTGTTCATATCCCTGGACTAGTACCACATAGCTGATGCAACAGTCTGAAAACAGACCCTTACCAGAGCCATGCATTTTTTTCAGTAGTCCAAGGATGTCCTCTATTAAAAATTCTACAGATATAGGTAGCCAAATGTTCAAAACCAGAGAAGGGTGCCCAGTATTTGACATCTTTACAAAAACTGAGAGTTCATAGTCACCCAAAAACAAAATAAGGCACCAGGGGACCCCACCCAACCACCAGCAACCCCCCCGTCAGCTACTAGAGCAATGCCTTAAGTACAAAGGGTTATCACATGTGAGTATTTTTTTTTCATTTTTACAACATGAGAAAGAGTATTACAGTCTACAGTCTATGAGCGAAGAGACCATGGAAATTACATGATGGTGCAGTGTTTTCTTTCCAAGAAAATTTTGCGGGAAATGGAAGATTAAAAACAAACATACAACAATTTTACATCGTCTATGCTCTTAAAGACCGTAGAAATATTGTCAAAATGTTAGAAATCATAATTCTTAAAGACAATAAGAAATTTTTTTTTTTTGAATTCTCTAGCTTATGTTTGGTAGCTCATGACAATTTTATTTATTTAGATGTGGGGCCTCTTTCAAAGTATTCTCCTGTAACACTACACCTTTCTCCCATTACTGGAATTCTTCATGAAAACCCCGCTATGCTATTCTTTCTTTTCCTACCCCTTTACATTTAACCTTGTATTGGGAGTTAAGATTCGTATTAGCCTGAGAAAACAGCCAACATTTGCTGATCCTACCCAGATCTGGATAGTGATTCTGATCAGATGAAAATTTGCTTCATCCAATCAGAAACACTTCCCAGATCTGGGTAGTGACACATCATCAAAATGGAATTTCTGCACTCATTTCTCAGACGTCATTTTGTGGGAAAGCCAGCGGTAGCGTTGCAAAATATCAGCTGTTTTCTAAGCTTTCTTGTTCAACAGGAACATTTGCAGATGACATCTTTCTAAGTTATTCTAATGTGGGTGGCTGGAGAAACCAACACTTACAACCCTCCAAGCTAAAGTTTTGGCTCCTTCGCCACTTGACAACCAACTCTTTTAGTTTAGGGAGACTTCTTTTCATATCAAATCGCCAGCTGCAAAATTTTAGGCGCCATGGTCACCAAAATGGTTGCAACTTGGAGGGTTGACTTACAATGCAACTGGAAAAATTGTCAGAGACTTCGAGATTTACATATGACACTAACAGGCAAGTAAAATGCAATTTTCAAGTACCACAATCTCTCTCACACGACTCCGAGGCTTTCTGGCCATTTATCTATAATTTATTTGCTTTGGTTTTCTTTGTGCTCAAGTCTCTTTTTGGAATTGCAAGACAATAGAGCCATGAAAAATTTACAACTTTGTCCGTAAAGCCTCGGAGCCATGTTAGAATTTTAATGTATCAAAAAGTGGGCTTTAAGTGCCAATATTGAAATAAAAATTATCCTAGCCTACCTCCACACATTCCTTTAAAGAATTAGTTGAGATAATTTAATAAAAGATCACACTATTTTTCACTTGGTGATCATTTATTAATTTTCCTAACTTTTCTAATGATCACATATGATGAATTATTGTTAGGAGAAAAGTTAAGTGGAAGATTTAGAGGGTTAAGCTTCCTTGCCTTTGAAATATTCAACATTATGCCCCCCCTCTCTAATCAACCCTACTCCTAACTGTCACAATGAAAATGACTACTGATAATAAAGTTGAAGCTCTTATAAGCGACCACCTTGGAAATTTGAAAAAGTGGTCATAAATTGGTCTGGGCTGGTTGCTCATAAGAATGAGCTCTCGTAAGCAACTGCATGGCAAGAAAATAGAGGGCAGTCGCTTAAGAGAGATTCACAAACTTATTGGTAACTCATAAAGACAAAACAAAAGAAATTAATGTTAAATGAGTGTCTTAAAATCTGAAATGGACATGGCTAAACTTTATGTCCAGGTTTTAGACCAAAATAGACCCCAAGATCTTTATCAACAAACCTGAAGCACAGTGTGCAATGTCAGTTAAGTGTTGATTTATTTGAATACGACTCTTAGTGGTCGCTTACGAGAGCTTAAAAACAAAGGAAAAGTCTAGTTGGGTAATACCAAAAGTTGCTTATGAAAGCTTTTCATTACAAAGTTTTAGTTACAGTTCAAACAGCATTTCACAAAGGTGGTCGTAACTAAAGCTGGTGGCTTACAATTGTGGCTGCAAGGAGAGTTTCAACTGCAGCTTGATTGTCCAAAAAAATGGTTTGGGGGTTACCTGTGACACACACAGAGAGAATTTCATTTGAGATCAAGAGCCCCTTGTTGCCTTTCTCCACCTACCCTTACAATTATTGTTGAATTCTCAGTAGGTAACCATCCTTAACTAACCTTCAAAAATCTTCAGGAAGTCCAGTTGTAGAAATAAATCTTCTGCCAAGTTGGAAGATAGTCTAATAGAGGAGCCACTACTAAAGATACTCCAGGGATAGTGTCACTCATAAACTTCAGAAAACCAAGAATCCTCACCTTTGAGTAGTTATCATAAAATGGTGACCTCAAGAAATAAAAGAGCAGCAGCAATGTCCTTCTTGATAATTCTGATTTTTCTTCATCATTTAAGTCACTCAAGTCACCCATAAGAGCTAATGATGTAACATCCACACCACAAGATATCAACCACGGTTTCCATGACAACTGTCCACATAAAAGCATGCTGGCGATATGAACGAGAGGTCTAGAGATGTACAGGCTCTCTGCAAAGAGTCTTTTGGAAGAGAGATGAGTTGGTTGAGTTGCTCTTTTCTTTGTGGAGGATTCCTTTGGCAGTGTCCAAGTCCGTGAGCCACCAGTTGGTGTTGCATTGAGGGACCTCATGAGTCTTCCTGATCTGGCTCCCCTCCAGACTGGTTCTGGTGAAACAGCAGTGTCTTCATGTTGTCGCCCAGCTGAAGTTCCTGCCTCTTCTTCTTCATCATTTTCCCTATCAGTTTCATCTTCATGCGTCATCAGCTTTGATCGATCAAGGGGAGGAATGTGTGGCGTACGTTGGACACCTGAGTTATACTTGAATAGCAACACAAATCTCAGTGCGGCCTTTGTTATCTGCAACACAAGCACCACAATCCACTTGCCAATTTCACCCCACAAACGAAAGGCGCCGAGCTCGATAAACACTTCCAAATATTCAACCACAGTTAACCAAAGCAAAACGCGGTGTTTTGGGGAACTCTGACTCCCACCTTGACTACTATCTTTCCTATCACGCAAAATGCCATCGTGTAAAAGTGTCAGAAGTTGCGATGAAGAAAACACGAGTTCGGCGAGAGCTTCCGAAGCGCCAAATCTACCGGGAAGTATATACGATAACGCACGTAAAATAGATTCGACCTTGGAAGCAGTATCCGGATTATGTAGAACAAATTCACGATACTTTGTTGAAAGAAGGTTTGCGTGATTTGCCCCCAAAGCCAGTAACTCTTGCGATGTTTGGAGAAGATGCGAGAGGAAACGACCTTCCGCCATTTTAGTTTCGATTTTGATTATCGTTATGCACGTGACCAAGAAACGACGGGCTCTGGGGACTAAAATGTAGTAACCTCGTTCCAGAGCTTTCCAGGCTTTTCACTCTACCCTAGCTCCAGAGGTTTGTTTTCAAAATACCGTAAAATTCCGAAAATAAGCCCCTCCATTTATAAGCCCCTCCAAATATAAGCCCCCCAAAGTCGTAACGCAAAAAACCCTCCGTTAAATCGCCCCTCCGAATATAAGCCCCCGGGGGGCTTGTACTTGGAATTTGCCCTCGAATACAAAGTAAAACAAAGCAAAAATGGTAAATTTC